>NW_015168114.1:74230-93007 GCF_001447785.1 Gekko japonicus
ACTCTCTCTCTCTCTCTCCCTCTCTCTCTCTCTCTCTCTCTCTCTCTCTCTCTCTCTGTGTGTGTGTGTGTGTGTGGAGGATGTCTTAGGGAGGGAGGGAGGGAGGGAGGACTGGAAGAAGGGGAAGGCAAGGTCCTGCATCTCCGCATGAACTTTCCACTCCCAGTTCATAGGACCCAGCCTTATAATTTGAAGGCTTATTTAGGAGAACCATGACAGCTAAAGAATTATAAGGTGCCTATACCTGAATGTCAAGGCCTAATGGAATGGTATCGCTACACACAAGCTTATGAACGGACAGTAATCAATTAATAGGCCAAGGCATCTGTTATGTCTTCGGACAGGGCCGGCTCACTCACTAGGCGAACTAGGCGATCGCCTAGAGTGGGCCCGCCCTTAGGGGCACCACACTGCACACTCGTCATGTGCCCCGCCCCCCATACCTCACTCGGGGGAACTGCGATCCCCCGCAATCCCCCCGAAATGACCTCTGTCAAGGCCTAATGGAATGGTATCACTACACACAAGCTTATGAATGGACAGTAATCAATTAATAGTTCAAGGCATCTGTTATGTCTTCGGATACTGCCTGACGCCAGCCAGAGGCAGCTAGCGCTTCAGTCCAGAAGACAATAGGGACTAGGCTCCTGAACTACAAGTAAGGAGCCAATGGGGACATTGGCGGGAAGTTCAAACCCGCCAATAGGACCTAGGGGTGTCCCTCCACAATTGTATAAAGTTGGCCATCCGGCCGTTAGTTTCTGTTCCATGTGTTAAGTACTAATAAATGTGTCTTCTCGGATGTCGTGGTCCGCGTCCTGATATATCGAATCCAGTACTTTTCATTGTTTCTTGCCACCATCACAGAAGTAGTTGACAGTCTGCAATATGGTTTATCATTAAGTCAATGAGCCTGGTGGATCCTGCGGCTTGTGTACTTCTGCTTTTATGGCAAACCACAGTTTCATCCACAAACCATGGTTTGTTCTCTTTTTCCAAACCATCATTACAAACTAGGAATCCTGCTTTGGAGCAAAGAGAATGCACCGTTGTCTGAGGGTCAGACAGAACAAAAGACTATGGTTTTCCTCAAAAGCAGATCCGTTTTATTTTTGAGCTGTGCTTGAGGGTAGAGAAGGAAGCAAGCACAACCAAGAAGAAAGCTCATGCACATAATTAAAACCATGGTTTGTTATTGCTTTGGAACAATACCGGTGTTAATTGACAAAAAGGACTGAATACACCAAGCCTAGCAAGTTATGAAGTAGAATTCCTTGTGCAAGTATTTTTTCAAAAGAGTAAGACTGAGACAGTAAGAAAGAGTTCTCCCAAAGGCACTCTTCTGTAAAACCAGCTCAAGTGTAACATATCCCCCGTTAAAAGAACTGAATATTTGTGCCATGCTTTGGGCGAGCGATCTTTCCCAAGGCAATAACTTTGCCAACTCATTTTGCTGCTTGAATGGAAAGTCACAATTTTTAGAGGAATTCAGGCTTAATGACAGGAAGAGAGGCATATCAGTTACACATAATGTGGGAGAATTTGTGCATCTCATCCGTAAACAACTCAGCATAATTCATCTGCAGTATCAATTGTTTTCATATGCACAGGGCAGGCAAAATAGTGAACGTTCAAAAATATTACTCTGCTAAAATAAATCAGGTGATCGTCTTTCCCCCCCAGCAAGTAGTTCTTTGACTTAAAAAAAACAAACACCCTACATCAGTATACACAATGACACATTTAAATATTTTTGCAAATTGCTTGAGGGCTCTTTTTGTAGCAGGAACTCCTTTGCATATTAGGCAACACACCCCTAAAGTAGCCAATCCTCCAAGAGCTTACAGTAGCCCCTGTAAGAAGAGCTCTGTAAGCTCTTGGAGGATTGGCTACATTAGGGTTGTGTCGCCTAATATGCAAAGGAGTCCCTGCTACAAAAAGAGCCTTACAGGAAATTTTCTATATAGCTGTTCGTCAAAAGCAGTGTTATAAAAATGTGGGAGGGATTCTGGTAGAGACAAGGCAACATGTCACGGATGGTGGTCCTTAATTCTTTCAGAAGTGTGGTCATGAGCTCTTGCAGCCATAGCAGAGAGTTCTGTGGCACCTTAATGACTACCTGGAGGACATTCCACAGGGCCTGCAAGACGGAGCTCTTCCACCAGGCTTTCAATTCAATTAGGAGCCGCCACACCACCACTACCAAGATCGGTGGCTATGGGTCGGCTCTGGCCTGGAGATTGTGCCATACCATCGCACAATGCTGAGGATCACTCAATTGGAAATAGTCGTTAGTACACCATATAGTACGCCGTCCTAATTAGTGGAAGACGTTTATTATCACTAGCACTTTAACTATTAGAATGTTTTAATGTTTAAAATGTTTTAACTTTTGTGGTAAAGAGGTAAAGGTAAAGGTTCCCTTGCTCGAGAGCCAGTCGAGTCCGACTCTAGGGTTGCGGTGCTCATCTCCGTTTCAAAGCTGAAGAGCCAGCGCTGTCCGAAGACGTTTCCGTGGTCATGTGGCCGGCATGACTAAACACCAAGGCACACGGAACGCTGTTACCTTCCCACCAAAGTGGTACCCATTTATCTACTTGCAATTTCTTGCTTTCGAACTGCTAGGTCGGCAGGAGCTGGAACTAGAGACAGGAGCTCGTCATGCAGCAACCCGGGTATCGAACTGCTGAACTACTGACCTTTCACAGCCCGCAGTTCAGCGTCTTAACCACTTGAGCCACCGCGTACCAATTAATGTAAGCCGCCCTGAGCCCGCTCGTGGGGAGGGCAGGGTATAAATTGAAATAAATAAATAAATAACATGTTTATTGTAACGTACGTTTTAGTGAACCACAGTTGCTTCAGATGCATGAAGAGTAGGGTCGCCGGCACCAGGTTGGGAAATATCTGGAGATTTTGGGGGTGGAACCTGAGGAGGGTGGGGCTTAGGGAGGGGAGACTCTGATGGAGTATGATGACACAGAATTCACCTTCCAAAATGGCCCTTTTCTCCAGGTGAACTGATCTCTGTCACCTGGAGTTCAGTTGTAATAGCGAGAGATCTCCAGCCACCACCTGGGGGCTGGCAACCCTAATGGGTTACCCTCATTTACTAGAAAATAAGCTCTTTAATAAGCTTATCACCCTGCCAACAAAAGTCTGTGTAGTCAAAGCAATGGTATTCCCAGTAGTCATGTATGGCTGCGAGAGTTAGACCATAAGGAAGGCTGAGCGCGGAAGAATAGATTCTTTTGAACTATGGTGCTGGAGGAGACTCTTGAGAGTCCCTTGGACTGCAAGGAGATCAAATTAGTCCTCAAAGAAACCAACCCTGACTGTTCCCTGGAAGGCCAGATAATGAAACTGAAGCTCAAATACTTTGGCCACCAAAGGAGAAGGGAGCACTCCCTGGAGAAGACCCTGATGCTGGGAAAGACTGAAGGTCAAAGAAGACGGGGACGGCAAAGGATGAGATGGTTAGACAGTGTCATAGATGCAACGAACATGAAGTTGAGCCAACTTCAGAGGACGGCGGAAGACAGGAGGGCCTGGCGTGATCTGGTCCATGGGGTCGCGAAGAGTCGGACTCGACTGTGCGACTGAACAACAACAACAAAGCTCTTTAAAGACTAAGTTTTTATGTGCTACCAAATGAGGTTCTGCTATAAAATCTCCTGTGTGATACTGGCCTCTTTGCTGAGGCTGTGATCTTCAAAACACTTGAAAACATGGAGAACCATTGATTTCATGCCTTCATAAAGGAACAATTTCAGAACAGGTTCTTAGAACAGTAAACATGTCCATTATTAGGGAATTATTGGCTGAGTTCAGACTGGCAGTTTGGCCCGATATAGGCATGTTTCAGAAACGTTTCTCGAATGGATTAAAGGGGCCGTTTACACAGGCACAGCTGTCCGGTGTTCCCCAGCTGTACTCAGCCCGTCTTGTAACGCTTCCCTCCCGAGTTTAAAAAGTACCTGGTGAAAGTGGTAGCAAACCCCGGAGAGCGCATTCATCCCACTTCCCAGAAGTGTGAATGCCGAAAGCCACAACTGCCGATACATATAAGTGCATATTGCCGGATTACCAAAAAGAAAGCCACACCGTACAGGGGCGTGCCAACAGTGCGAACGCTCCCTTGCGTCTCCTCCCCGGTGTGCTCCCGCATCAGTCGGTGCAGTGTGACCGGGGAATATCCGGAACTGGTTGTGCCGGGTCTTTTTGCCACGACTCCCTCATGCTTCAAACTGCCAGTCTGAACTCAGCCACTGAGTTTGCAAAGCATATAATACTTACTCCACATGAGAATTCAGTAAGACTTCAGTGATGTTGCTTCAGAATTCATGGTTTCTGGATAGCGGTCTTTGCCTCAAGATTTGTAATGTATAATGTAGTCTATCAAACTATAGAGATACAGTCCCCAATCATGTTATTATAACCCAGATTTTGAACAATTTTGTCATACTTTCTCTGAAACGTTAGCAGCTTCATAACCAATACACAAACTAGGCCCAGAGAGACCAATATTCAGATCCCTGTTTACCATAAAAAAATTACTGGGTATGTTTCCTTTGGGCAGCCATTTGTTTTCACCTGAACCAGCACCACAGAAAAATAAAATGGCGGGGTTACAACCATATACATTGCCACAACCTCCTTGGTGGAACATGGGATGAACTGCAATAAATAAATCATACAATTTCTATAAATAAAGTACATCTGGAAGTTTGGGACGTATGATAATTATTTTGAGGAAAGGCAGGTATTTTTTTATCCATGAGGTGGCCAGCCCTGGGTTAGGAAATACCTGGAGATTTTGGGGGGTGGAGCTTGGGAAGAGTCCAGTTTGGAGGGGGGAGGGACCAGAGCCCTCAGCAGGATACAATGCCATACAGACTACCCACCAAAGCAGCCATTTTCTCCAGAGGAATGGATCGCTGTTGTCTGGAGATGAGTTGGGAAATCTTCAGGCCCCAACTGGAGGTTGGCAACCATATTTATTCAAAGGCACCAGCGATGTGAGAAGAAGTCAGCCATATACACTGGGCAGTTTGTGCTGATGCTGTGTTAGTATCAGTCAGACATGAACTGGATTGCACCACATGAGAGGGCCTCTGATACCTGAAAGCAGGGGTCATTTTGTAGAAAAAGAGGTGCAGGGGCTCATTAGCATAACTTATTTGCATATGCCACACCCCCTGACATCACTAGAAGTGTGTCAGAAGGCAACACCCACCGCTCAGGCTCCACTGGACTGTTTTAGATTGCTATCTATGTGTGTGGGGGATATGCAGATCTGCCCTCACAGAGGAGGGAGAGCTTGTACCTGAATAAACCTTGGCCTTAACGGTGCCACTGGAGTCCTTTGGATTGCTATCTTGGGGGGGGGGGCTCTGCAGCTTACCTGGCTGCTTCTTGCTCCTTGTGGCCCAGGGCTGCTGGGAGCAGGGGGCAGGGCTTGTTACATGTGCCCGCCCCCTGGGCTCTTTACTGCCGGAGCACCGCTCCTGTGCGCTCCTGCAGGAAATGACCCCTGCCTGAAAGAACTTCTGATACCACCTGCATGATTCCTCTCAGAAGAAGCTGGGATTCAGAAAACCAGTTCACACATGCATTATAGTCACTACTTTACCACATCATTTAAGAGTGTAAATGATTCACCACCAACTAATCACTACTTTTTTTTTAATCAAATGGCCACTCAAGGATAACACTTTTCAGTGGAGAATCATGATGTGTTTTGTAATCAAGTAATGTACACACACACACACTGGAACCGCCATGAAGTTCCACGATACACAGGAAGCGCCTTGTCATTCACACCTGACATTTTTGTTTGCTCTCTTGACAAATCTACTCCAGTGTAGATTAAGAACATTTTCCAAAACAGCAGCCTTTAACACTGGCTGAGTGAATCACCACACTGAAAACAAGCACAATCTGAAGCTATTAATTCAGCTTTGTAAGGTCTGCCTGTTTGGACAAGCGTTTTATGATATAGCCATTACGGGCGTCCTCCGTTGCTATTTTTAAAAGTCTGCCAATTAATTGTGTTCTCTGATGTTGTAATGTTTGCAGTTGCCTTATGTCAAGGAACTTTGAAAGTAGTCTCTTATGTTTCTAGGTTCCTGTTTAGGAGTACATGGCTTGGGGACCGTATGCAAGGAGACCCAATTCTGAAAGGGCACAAGGGCTCCAAAGCACGCTGGGAAGCTCTTCACAACCCCTGGGTTTGCCACTGTCCAGAGTTGCCAACTTCCAGGTCAGAACTGGAGGTCTCCCAGAATTACAACTGATCTCCAGTCCCTCTGAAGAAAATGGCGGTTTCAAAAGGCAAACACTGTGGCATACCATAGGTTTTAGGTGAAATCCCTTCCTAAATTACGCCCTCCACAGGCACCACCCTCAAATCTCCAGGAATTTCTCAGGTCAACGTTGGCAACCCTATCACTGTCTTAACAAGGGCATGGGATTGTGCTAAGCAAACTGTAATTTTAATTCATCTCAGAAGCCTAGGGTAAGCAAGCTAGTGGTAAAAGTGACTAGTTTATTAAATGGCTCTATGCACACAGTATGATAAATTAGGCTACCTCTTGATACATAATTATATTCATGTTGTCCTAGTGAGTCAGATGAGCATATTAGAAGGGGAATGGCATAGTCATAGGTTAAACAAAGTCAGAATTAGCATACGGCTAATTTTAATCCCCTCCTGCCAACCTAGCGGTTCGAAGGCAAGAAATTGCAGATAGATAAATAGGTACCGCTTCGGTGGGAAGGTAACAGTGTTTTGTGCGCCTCAGCATTTAATCATGCTGGCCACATGACCATGGAAACATCTTCCGACAGCGCTGGCTCTTCGGCTTGGAAACGGAGATGAGCACTGCCCCCTAGAGTTGGATTCGACTGGCTTTCAAGCAACGGAAACCTTTACCTAATTTTAATCCCAACAAAAGCCACATTTGTTTTAAAGATCCAAGAAAATGAATGAGGTAACTTCTTCAAGAAGAAATTCTGATGGCAAATGGTTCCATGTTACTATTAATAGGGATGGGCACAAACCAAACCATAGAGCAAAATTCATCATGAATTTTGCCCTGTTTGTGGTTTGCGAACCAAAGTTTGTGACAGGTCTATCATCATGAACTTCCACGAACTTTTAAAGCAGTTTGTGGTGGTTCGTGGATAGAGCAGACGGCAGTTCCCCACAAAAAAGCAGCTGAGTGGTGGAGAGCTCAGTTGTTTTTCATGCCTTCTGCAAACCCCATTTAAAGAGACTGCAATCCCTTTAAACAGGGTTTGTGAGGCCATGAACCACGAACCAGTTTGGCTTGCAAACAAACCTCCCAGTTCAATTCGGTTTGAGGTTCACTTTGTGGTTTAGCCACAGAACACGAACTGACACGAACTGCATTTTTCCAGTGTGTGCCCATCCCTAACCATGAATTGCACAGGAGCCTCTCCCACTAAAAGTCCCTGTCGTCATTGGTTCTTAGCAGTGGAGGGGGGATAGTCAGCATCATCAATGACAAATCCCCCTCCCCCCAACTGAAGCAAAGACTGAGAAATGTAAGCCCGGACATGCCCAGCTTTCTTTCTGCAGGCAATCTAAACTCCACAGCAACACTACAATTACATCCTCATTCCTCTCAGACTGAGATAAAGTTCAGAGCCAATGAAAGCTTTATGTCCACAGCAATTGCACTGAAATGGTTCCAAAAGATAAAGTGATGAGGAAATTAGAGAAAGGCCAGCAGTTATTCCTTTCCGATAGGTTACTTGCAAGACATCAGCATTCCACTGGGGATTTACTTGATTTTGAACAGTCATTGATTGTGAGGCATATTCACCATTTCCTGCAGCTTTCTATTAAGTTAAAAATACAGCTTGCATAATTTAATAGGAATTTCATCAGGGGCCCATTTCAGGTTTCAGTGGAAATGGGAGGGACAAAGATTTTATACACACTTTAAGGGTCCCATCTTCAAGCCATTCAAAGCTAAACTGAAACCACCACCACCACCACCACAAAATGAGTGGATGGTAAGAGAATGTGTGATGCTTATTTTCATAACTAAAGCATCTACTGCCTTGTATACATTTTTCTTAATAGAAGAAGAAGAAGAGATGGGATTTCTACCCCGCCCTTCACTACCCAAAGGAGTCTCAGAGCAGCTTACAAACTCCTTTCCCTTCCCCTCCCCACAACAGACACCCTGTGAGGCAGGTGGGGCTGAGAGAGGTCTGACAGAAACTGCTCTTTTTCAAGAACAGCTCTTATCAGAACTACGGCTTGCCCAAGGTCATCCAGCCAGGTGCAAGTGGAGGAGTGGGGAATCAAACCCGGCTCTCCCAGATTAGAGTCCGCGCACTTAACCACTACACCAAACTACCAAATGTAAGTTTCTTAAAAGTTGTGCTAACTTGTAACAACCCTCCCTAACTAGCAGACGATTATGTTCACTCCAATAAACACGCTAAAACTCATTTTTAAAATGAAGAAAGGATAAAGAAATTAGCACAAATAGCTGTCAAGTGGAACAGTTAACATCCGAGAGTCATTTGGATGAAAGGACTGAGCCCTCAGACTTTTCTTTTGGATTGGAAGTCTTCCATTAAAGTACAGATCAAGCATCCAATGTGTTAAACTTTCTGAGTGATTCTTTAGGATACCATGTTATCAATTGATCTCTTGTCTTGTGCGGGGGTGTATTTGGTTTGATCTAAAGGAACTGAGGCCCAGTACAAATCCTAGCTCAACCACATATACTTCCTGCTCTGCTTCAAAGCTACAGTCCTTGTAGATCAGCAGTAATGTGTATTTAAACTAGATAGGGCATAATTTAATCCACATTAGCTACTGAGTATTTTTATTAAGGAAGGCCGAGCGCTGAAGAATAGATTCTTTTGAACTATGGTGCTGGAGAAGACTCTTGAGAGTCCCTTGGACTGCAAGAAGATCAAATCAGTCAATCCTAAAAGAAATCAACCCTGACTGTTCCCTGGAAGGCCAGATAATGAAACTGAAGCTCAAATACTTTGGCCACCAAATGAGAAGGCAGCACTCACTGGAGAAGACCCTGATGCTGGGAAAGACTGAAGGTCAAAGAAGACGGGGACGGCAAAGGATGAGATGGTTAGACAGTGTCATAGATGCAACGAACATGAAATTGAGCAAACGTCAGAGGACGGCGGAAGACAGGAAGGCCTGGCATTATCTGGTCCATGGGGTCGGAAAGAGTCAGACTCGACTGTGCGACTGAACAACAACAAATTTTTATTAAAGGCTAAAGCTATTTAATGGTATTTTAAATATCCTTCATCAACAGCTTACTCTTGCAGGAGAAGCAGCTTGAAAGATCTCAGGAACAGCTTAAGAAATTAGAGAGTTTTTTGTTTGCTGTATTCCTTATGTCATTGCTTGGTGATGCAGCTTCATAGAATGAAACAGAAGAAAGGTCTTTCATTTCACTCCCAGATCCTGGAATACTCTCTCTCAAATTTCTATAACATTACAGAAGAAAGACAAGGCCCGAATCAAAGCAAGAAAACCGTTTCATCCAGGTAGTAGGTTCTTACAAAGCTTCGGCTTGTCCCTGCTTTATTTATTTGGCCACAATCAAGGACGGCTGCCTGTTTCCCCAGGAATCTCTCATCAGAGTTCATTTTAGGGGAAGAAATGATGCACTTGGTTTCATAAATAGTGGTTTCATAAATAGTGTAGTGTGCTCAACGTGCCGAGGGGAAAGGAAAATGAAAAGTCAGCGACTCTCTTGTATTGCCCTTTGGGTTGAATGCTAATTTGGACGAGGGGATGTGCTAGAACTTGTGAGCGGGACAGTTTCCCTTTGCTTTTTGCCCGAGCTCTCTGTTTCTTAGTTGAGAAACTTGAAGCTTGGTCTGAATTGTCTAGGACGCATTACTTCAGGTTCTGCAATATCTGCCTCTGATCTCCTATAATCTGGCCTCAGTGCCCTGTTTGTTGGTCCCTGAGGGTAACTAGTTGGCTATTGTGTGAAGCGGGATGCTGGACTAGATGGATGACCACTAGTCATCTGGTCCCATTTGTCTGGCACATCTGTCTCAATAAGCTTTGAACTATAAGAAAGGGCTTATTGAGGGCAGCGGCCACTACCATAAAACGATTGCCATGAGGTTGGCCAATCAAAAACGCTGGGAGGTTCCAAGCCAAGCATCCTGCTATGAGGGAGGCTGCTGCTTTTCCTGACCAGGTGCGCCCTGCAGAAGCAGAAGATATGCCTTCTGGGCTCTTCTGGAGCCTTTCCTGCAGGAAGGAGGCAGAGGAAACCTGGGATTGACTCAGTTGCCTTGGGGGAAGAGATGCTGCTTCATATTCATTTCCAAAGAAAGGGTTTTCTCGCTGTGTGGTCACAGGGAGAGGTGTCTAAGTTGAGACATGTAAGAAAGCCTATAGCCAAGGCGAGGATGCACCAGTGATACGCGTGTCTTAGGTGAACTCAGTGCTTTGCTGTTGAATCAGCTGGTAGGAAATGGCCTGAAACGCCCTGTTTTGTTCTGTTCCCTTCAAATCGCTTTAGATTTTACCTCCAGCAAGCAAGCACAGTTGTCAGGCATCACATTGGGGATTGCTGTCCTGATGAATAACAGTGTGAAAGGGTGGAGGGCAGGTAGGTTTCCCAGGCATCCTTTTCTCCGTTGTGCCAACTCCTCAGGGTTTAACCTCAGGTAGTTTGATTCAGGACACCTCATACATTCAGATGACTTTCCCTCCTCTGTTGCTCTGACGTGTCGTCGCCTGGGTAAAAGCAAGTCTGGACATGAGCTGGTTAGCATTCAGAAACCATACTAAGCCTCAGTTGCAAAGGAAGCATTCAGTGTCTGGGATGTTTCACATACTTTTGGCATTTTGACACTCAAAGCTTGGTATGTCAGTTGATAGGAACTGTACACAAGGAAAGTGTGATAAAATTAAAGTGTGCACTGAGCCATGCAAATAGGATACATTTAACATTTGAATCACAGAGGTCCTTTTTTTTTAATTTACCATTTTTAAATGACTTTCAAAATAGTGGGGGTGGTAAAAAAACAAAACAACTAGATTGTGGTGAGTTTGACGGAATGTATTGAGGAATACTTGTTTAACTTCAAAAAAGTATTTTTTTTTTTAAAAAAAATATGTATTATCAAATTTGCAAAAGGGAGGTCCGGTTCAATTTAATTATTTGTATAATGCTAGTTAATTATTATCGTAAGGCATTGTGTGTAGAATAGACAGGAGATCCTAAGACTGTCTGTCAGCAGTAAGTTCTAACTCTTTAGTGTTATGCACCACAAGGTGGTGAGCTAGACTTGTTTTTAAGGCAAGAGACATTTCAGAGGCGGTTTGCCATTGCCTGCGTCATGACCCTTGTATTCCTTGGAAGTCGCCCTTCCAAATACTAGCCAAGGCTGACATAGCTTAGCTTCCAAGATATGCTGGGATCGGGCTAGTCTGGGCTATCTAGATCAGGGCAATTCTTTGAAGAATATAGGGAAGAGGGAAAAGTGAAACACAGCTTTGTATGCATACAAAGAAGTGCTGTTTTCCCACAACCAAACCAAGAAGTGGAACACTATTCACTGTCTGGTGATTTGGTTATAACGACACCAGGATATGCACTGGAATATATCCAGGGGTAAATCTGGTATGAATGTACCTTAAAGACAGTCTAAAAATTGAGAAAAAGAGGTGCAGGAGCTCATTAGGGGAGCAGTGCCAGAGTGGGGATTGGAACCTGGGAAGGGAGAGGAGTCTGCAAGGAAGTGATGAAGCGACTATTTCCTCCCGGTGAACTGATCTATGTAGTCTGGAGAACTCCCACAGAATTCTGGGAGGACTCCAAGCCCCATCGGCAGGCATGAACTGGTAGGCTAAAATAGCCCTGAAAAACAGTCCTGCTCCCCCGATTGTGCCCTGGAAGCTTGGCGGGTGATCTCGGGCCAGCCACACACTCTCGGCCTAACCTATCTCGCAGGGTTGTCGCGAGGATAAAACGGAGGAAAAGAGGATGCAATGTGTTCTGGGTCCCCACTGGCGAGAAACGTAGGGTATAAATGAAATGAGTGAATAGAACATGGTGTTCTTTCAATCACATGCAATTTGCCCAAGATCTACCACTATCGCTCCACCTTCACATCATGTTGCCTTCCTAAACAATTTCCTCCGAGCCTACCTGCATACTGCTTCACCCCACTGCTTCTCAGTAGCTACTGCAATGGAGTGAAGAGACAGAGGCCGGGTTCAGACTGGTAGTTTGGCCCAATAGAGGCACCTTTCACAAACGGATTAAAGGGGCCGGTCCACACAGCTGTCAGGTGTTCCCCAGCTGCACTCAACCTGTCCTATGATGATTCCCTACCGCTTTAAAAAAGTACCAGGTGAAAGCAGTAGCAAAACCCTGGAGGGTGCGTTGATCCCGCTTCCTGGAAGTGTGCACGCTAAAAGCTGCGAACAAGCTGCATTGCTGCGCCTAGGCGCATAGACGCATGTTGCCGGAGTGAAAAAAAGCCACTTACAGCCGCGCCTCCGCCAGAGGCAGGCCAACAGTGTGAAACAGTGTGCGCCTCCACCCTGGTAGGCTCCCGCACAGGGGTCCTTTCATAGAAAAAGAGGTGCAGGTGCTCATTAGCATACCTTATTTGCATATGCCGCACCCCCTGACATCACCGGAAGTGTGTCAGAAGGCAACACCCACCGCTCAGGCTCCACTGGACTGTTTTGGATTGCTAGCTATTGGGGCTTCCCATGCACTTGATCCAACACTCTAACACTAAACAAAAATGGCCAGGGAACAGTCCCTGCCAAAAGAATGCCGGCATGTGGCTTCCTATGCCAACATCTCTCCCTTCATGCTCTCAGCTTACAAATCCTGCCTAACATGGTTTCGTTTTGCTCTTCCTCCAAATAGTTCAGGGCAGCAGACATGGTTCCCCCCCCTTCTCCTTGATATCACCCAACAGCCCTATGAGGTAAATTAGGCTGAGGGAACATCAGCACATGTGTGCGTGTGACTGAACAAATGATAAAGTGAGCTTCATGCCTAAGAAGGGATTTGAACCGAAGGGAGCACTCACTGGAAAAGACCCTGATGCTGGGAAAGATTGAAGGTCAAAGAAGGAGGGGACGGCAAAGGATGAGATGGTCAGACAGTGTCATCGAGGCAACGAACGTGAAATTAAGCAAACTCTGGAGCACGACGGAAGACAGGAGGGCCTAGCATGATGTGGTCCATGGGGTCGCGAAGAGTCGGACTCGACTGTGCGACTGAACAACAACAACAACAACCTATTTTCTCTGTGGACAGGCAGAGGATCCACGTCAGGTGACCATAGATCCTGTGTGCTTGTACAGATCCACACACAAACACACAGATGCACACCACTATCTATCTTGGGAGATGGGGGAATGAAAGAATCTCTATTATAACACCATGTATGGTTGCCGGTTCTAGCTTGGGAAATTCCTGGACATCTGGGAGCAGTGCCGGAGTGGGGATTGGAGCCTGGGAAAGGAGAGGAGTCTGCAAGGAAGTGATGAAGCGACTATTTCCTCCCGGTGAACTGATCTATGTAGTCTGGAGAACTCCCACAGAATTCTGGGAGGACTCCAAGCCCCATCGGCAGGCATGAACTGGTAGGCTAAAATAGCCCTGAAAAACAGTCCTGCTCCCCCGATTGTGCCCTGGAAGCTTGGCGGGTGATCTCGGGCCAGCCACACACTCTTGGCCTAACCTATCTCGCAGGGTTGTCGTGAGGATAAAACGGAGGAAAAGAGAAGGATGCAATCAATGTGTTATGGGTCCCCACTGGCGAGAAAAGTAGGGTATAAATGAAATGAGTGAATAGAATATGGTGTTCTTTCAATCACATGCAATTTGCCCAAGATCTACCACTATCGCTCCACCTTCACATCATGTTGCCTTCCTAAACAATTTCCTCCGAGCCTACCTGCATACTGCTTCACCCCACTGCTTCTCAGTAGCTACTGCAATGGAGTGAAGAGACGGAGGCCGGGTTCAGACTGGCAGTTTGGCCCGATAGAGGCACCTTTCACAAACGGATTAAAGGAGCCGGTCCACACAGCTGTCCGTTGTTCCCCAGCCGTACTCAACCCGTCCTATGATGATTCCCTACCGCTTTAAAACAGTACCAGGTGAAAGCAGTAGTAAAACCCTGGAGGGTGCCTTGATCCCGCTTCCTGGAAGTGAGCACGCTAAAAGCTGCGAACAAGCTGCATTGCTGCGCCTAGGCGCATAGGCGCATGTTGCCTGAGTGAAAAAAAGCCACTTACAGCCGCGCCTCCGCCAGAGGCAGGCCAACAGTGTGAAACAGTGTGCGCCTCCACCCTGGTAGGCTCCCGCACAGGGGTCCTTTCATAGAAAAAGAGGTGCAGGTGCTCATTAGCATACCTTATTTGCATATGCCGCACCCCCTGACATCACCGGAAGTGTGTCAGAAGGCAACACCCACCGCTCAGGCTCCACTGGACTGTTTTGGATTGCTAGCTATTGGGGGGGGGGAAGCAGGACATACATTAATCAATAACTGTCAAGAGGCCAGCCACTGTTTATTGCAACCTCATTTAACAGCCGACTTTCCTCCCTCACGGCCAGCCTCTCTCAACCTGGCCTGCAGCTGCTGATGAAAAATTGTGGTGCCGGAACTACTGCTTTTTCCTCTCAAGACTTTCCCCCTCTGTCTCCTCAGCTCCCTCAGGATTGATTAGAGTTTAGCTGGTTGAGATCGTAAACTCCACACCGGATTCTCTTACTGTCCCCATTTGAAAAGATGCCCCACACCCAAACCTCTCTTGTGGAGGAGCTTTCAGTCAATTGTCTCCAGGGGTCATTTCGTAGAAAAAGAGGTGCAGGAGCTCATTAGCCTAACTTATTAGCCTAACTTATTAGCCTAACTTATTAGCCTAACTTATTAGCCTAACTTATTAGCCTAACTTATTAGCCTAACTTATTAGCCTAACTTATTAGCCTAACTTATTAGCCTAACTTATTAGCCTAACTTATTAGCCTAACTTATTTGCATATGCCGCACCCCCTGACATCACCGGAAGTGTGTCAGAAGGCAACACCCACCGCTCAGGCTCCACTGGACTGTTTTGGATTGCTAGCTATGGGGAGGGGGAACGCACAGATCTGCCCTCACAGAGGGGGGGGGGGGCTCTGCAACTTACCTGGTTGCTTCTTGCTCCTTGTGGCCCAACTGAGGGCTGCTGGGAGCAGGGGGCAGGGCTTGCTGCATGTGCCCACCCCCTGGGCTCCTTACTGCCGGAGCTCCGCTCCTGCGCGCTTCCGCAGGAAATGACCCCTGGGTGTCTCCACTTGTGAAGACCTGGGTGGCACACTCTCTGAAGTGGTACACACAGCCAGTTTAGGCATTACTGCTCTTGTGTCATGACCACCAAATGGTCCTTCCATGTGGCCGCACGTCAATGTTCATTGCCCCTGAATCACCCCACTGAAGTATTTATTCACTTATTTTAAATATATATTCTCAGCAGATGAATTCATAGCGCAGCAGCAGCTCTCAGCAAATTAAGAACATCATATAAAAAAGGCAATCTAAAACAAACACCAACTGAGCCCTGCCATTGCCATCTCAGACTGGTATGAGCTATGCTACATGTGACCTGGCAACACAGTAGAACCTCACTGCAGAGAGCGGAAATTATTGTCTGTGTGTGTGGCTTAAATTGCCCCTGTCTTATTGTGTGGCCAAGGAGCAGGGGAGTTTAAACTGAGCCGTTTGTAATGTGCTTAAAGTTTCAAAGCACAAGAGTGGCTGCATCTATACTGCAAAAAGAATACTTCATCATTTTACCAATAACATAGCTTCACAGCTGGGCTGTATTAGGGACTGTAACTAAGGGACAAGGGCGTGTGGCACCCCCCTCCGCCCCCATGGATTAAATGGTCTAGAGAGGAGTGCAGTCTTGCACATTTCAGCAGCAGTTTGCTGTGATTGTGGACAATCTGGCCATTAGCCATGGGAACCTCATCCGCCAAAATGCCTCGTCATCAAGAACAAAAGAGTTTTTGTGTCCTCTGTCACCAATGCAAACGGCTGGGCCAATCAGCATAATCACTCCAGGCCCAGAAATACCAGAATTTCTACTGTGTGATGGCCAAACAGAGCGAGCCAGAGCAATGGCAAATTGTCTTGGTAAAGAGCAGAGATCTCTAACCCTTTTGCCCTACTCTAGCCCTGGTTCAATAAGTACTCCTTTAAACACCCACAGATTTTCCATTCCACCAACATAAGGGAGAAGTAAGAAACAGAATGGAAATTCTTCAGCGTTTAAGTCTGTTACAGGCACAGCTGGATTACAGGAAAGGGACATGGAACGAGAATTGCCTTCTGTAGCCCTGACCTGGGTAGCCCAGGCAACCCCGATGTCGTCATATCTCGGAAGCTAAGCAGGGCCGACCCTGGCAAGTACTTGGAAGGGAGACCTCCAATGAACACCAGGGCTTGGGACGCAGAGGTAAGCCGTCGTAAGCTACCTCTCTAAAATGTCCAAGCCCCACTAGCGGTTGCCAGAAGTCAACCATGATTTCCAGGCACCGACACACACATACAAATGCTCACAAACAAAGATAGAATTGCCTTTGGAGAAGACCCTGATGCTGGGAAAGATTGAAGGTCAAAGAAGACGGGGACGGCAAAGGATGAGCTGGCTAGACAGTGTCATAGATGCAACGAACATGAAGTTGAGCAAACTTCAGAGGACGGCGGAAGACAGGAGGGCCTGGCGTGATCTGGTCCATGGGGTCGCGAAGAGTCGGACTCGACTGTGCGACTGAACAACAACAACAAAGGCTGCCCTGAGTTTTACCAAGAGCCACAAAATGTGCAGTAGAGGTCAGAACCAAAAATGTTCTTCTCTCCTGCAGATACATAGATATCAATTTCACATACCCACAGACAACAGTGTAAACTACCAGTGATTTGTGAAATAAATGCCAAGTGGGCAGAAAACTCCAGTCACATTCTTTCCCAATGGCATCACAAAAAACAACAACTAAATGTCATCTCAGACCAGCAAAGCGTGAATTCATTTCTTCTTGTTAAAAAAAAATCTAGAAAACTTGTGGGACTTAATTGAAAATTATAAGAAGAAGAAGAGGAAGAGATTGGATTTATACCTCGCCCTTTCCTACCCAAAGGTGTCTCAGAGTGGCTTACAAACTCCTTTCCCTTCCCCTCCCCACAACAGACACCCTGTGAGGTAGGTGGGGCTGAGAGAGCTCTGACAGAAACTTCTCTTTTTCAAGAACAGCTCTTATCAGAACTATGGCTTGCCCAAGGTCATCCAGCCAGGTGCAAGTGGAGGAGTGGGGAATCAAAGCCACGCACTTAACCACTACACCAAACTGGCCATTCTCCAAAAACTATGGAATGTGTTAGGAGGAGGACATACTGTGTGACCCTGGTCCTGTAGTTTCTTTCAGGTGCAGGGGACTCAAATGTGCACATGGAGCTCTCCCCAGAGTGAAAAGGCTTCCTCATCTGCATTCTCTTCATGTGTCTGCTTCCTTCCATTGACATGAATGGGACTGCTTGAACAAAAATTCCCTGGCATGTTTCTTTTTTTTATGCAACAGTTCTTGTTTGTATTTCTATCTGTGCTCTTATTGTGCTCCTTGTGTTCTTCTGTTGTTTTATGCTTTTATTTATTGTTGAAGGTTGTCTTGAAAGGGAACTCGAATATTTATTTTATTTGTTTTATAAGCAGGGGTCATTTCCTGCAGGAGCGCACAGGAGCAGAGCTCCGGCAGTAAAGAGCCCAGGGGGCAGGCACATGCAACAAGCCCCGCCCCCGCTCCCAGCAGCCCTCAGTCAGAGCAAGAAGTAGCCAGGTAAGTTGCAGAGCTCCCCATGGCATCCTTGTCCAAAACAGTCCAGTGGTACCCTTAAGAACAAGTTTTATTCAGGTACAAGCTCTCCTTCCTCTGCCAGGACAGATCTGCACGTCCCCCCCCCCAATAGCTAGCAATCCAAAACAGTCCAGTGGAGCCTGAGCGGTGGGTGTTGCCTTCTGACACTTCCGGTGATGTCAGGGGGTGTGGCACGTGCAAATACGTTATGCTAATAAGTTATGCTAATGAGCTCCTGCACCTCTTTTTCTACAAAATGACCCCTTATAAGACATGCAAAAAGAAAACCATCTACAAAAGTTCCTGCCAGATAATGTTCCCTCTAAGCGGTGGAATCTTGTGAGCAAAAATTCTACTTTGTGAGCTACTGGCATTAAAGTTGTGAGCAAGCAATTTGGTTACTGCATTAATTAGTTTGCTCTGGAGCCATCCTTCCTGAGCTAAGAAAAAAATGTGTGAGCCGGAGACTAAAAAATAGTGATCTAGCTCACACTAACTCAGCTTAGAGGGAACACTGCAGAACATGAAATTGTCTATAAATGTTGCACATAGGAGGGCAGACCAAGGAGCTTAAGATCACATTTGCAATGGATACTAAGGACTGTTCCAGATGATCAGGTGGCTATGGAGTGGTCACTTGGTATCCCACAGCGTGGAGGCTACCCCATGTAGGTGTGTGTAGCCATGTGAAACCTCTAGATTTCACCTTGTTACTGCACACCCATATTTGTACATTAAAGAATATATTGTAAGGTATATGTTTGTAAGGTATATATTGCAAATTGGTATAGATGGGTCATTTCCTGCGGGAGCGGAGCTCCGGCAGTAAGGAGCCCAGGGGGCGGGCACATGCAACAAGCCCCGC
>NW_015168114.1:93031-104074 GCF_001447785.1 Gekko japonicus
CAATCCAAAACAGTCTAGTGGCGCCTGAGTGGTGGGTGTTGCCTTCTGATACACTTCCGGAGATGTCAGGGGGTGTGGCATATGCAAATGAGTTATGCTAATAGAAGAAGAGAAGAAGAGGAGATTGGACTTATAGCCCCCCCCTTCATTTGGAGTCTCAAAGGGGCTTACAAACTCCTTTCCCTTCCCCTCCCCACAACAGACACCCTGTGAGGTGGGTGGGGCTGAGAGAGCTCTGACAGGAACGGCTCTTTCAGGAACAGCTGTGCCAGAGCTTGTGATTGACCCAAGGTCACATCAGCAGGTGCAAGTGGAGGAGTGGGGAATCAAACCCGGTTCTCCCAGATTAGAGTCCGCACACTTAACCACTACACCAAACCACTACACCATAGTTATGCGAATGAGCTCCTGCACCTCTTTTTCTACTAAATGACCCCTTGATAGATAAGCAATTTGACACATGGGCTGTTCTCCACATTGGTCCCTTTGTCACATGTTTAAATGTTGTTAACCGTTGTTCAGCAGAACAGCTGTTTTAAATGGAACATTCATTCTGATCTACTCTCTTTGAGAACATAAAAGCCAGCCCTGGGACACCGCCCCCTTTTCCTTTTGCTTCTTTAGGCCCTCTTGAATCCTGAAGAAGGGAAGTGTTATGTAGTGGGTTGCTGCATGGATAGACGACATACTAAATGACCCCTTGATAGATAAGCAATTTGACACATGGGCTGTTCTCCACATTGGTCCCTTTGTCACATGTTTAAATGTTGTTAACCGTTGTTCAGCAGAACAGCTGTTTTAAATGGAACATTCATTCTGATCTACTCTCTTTGAGAGCATAAAAAGCTCTCTTTGAGAACATAAAAGCCCGCCCTGGGACACCGCCCCCTTTTCCTTTTGCTTCTTTAGGCCCTCGTTGAATCCTGAAAAAGGGAAGATTGGCCATTCAGGCCACCAGAAAAAGTCCCCGTGGGCCAGTGGCCTGGGGCTGCCTTTCCCTGCCGAGAATACCTCCCCCCACTTTATCCTGTTTGGGACCATTCTTGTAACCTCTGCTGTGGCAGGCACAGCTACTGACATTCCAACCTATTCTGCTAGGGTTCCCAGGTGACCCCTGGCTATCAGCAGGGGATGTGGGGGTGTGTGTGGGCAGGTGGGGAAAATCCTAGAGGTTTAGGGAAGGAGCCTGGGGAGGACAGAGATCTCAGTGGGGCACAGTGCCATAGAGTCCACCTCCAAAGCATCCATTTTCTCCAGGGGAACTGATCTCTGTAGTCTGGAGATGAACCCTAATTCCAGGGGATCCCCAGGTCCCACCTGGAGGCTGGCATCCCTATAAAATGAGGCTCTTTTATCAGGTTTATAAAAACTGTCTTTTGACCTTCACTCCTCCGGTTCTAGAATCCTCATTCATTAAAAGTTTCAGATTTAAAACAACTCTGTCCTCTCCTTGTTGACTTTTCTGCCTAGAACTCCTACAAGCTGCCACCTCTCTTTTCCTTCAAGGTAAAAGGTAAAGGTTTCCCTTGCTCGAAAGCCAGTCGAATCTGACTCCAGGGGGCGGTGCTCATCTCTGTATCCAAGCCGAAGAGCCAGCGCTGTCTGAAGACTGCTCTGTGGTCATGTGGCCGGCATGACTAAACGCCAAGGCACATGGAATGCTGTTACCTTCCCACTGAAGCGGTACCTATTAATCTACTTGCAATTTCTTGCTTTCGAACTGCTAGGTTGGCAGGAGCTGGGGCCAGAGATGGGAGCTCACTACGTCACGTGGTGCTAGGTTCTCAAACTGCCAAGCTACCAACCTTCAACCCCCTTCAAACCCCAGTAAAAAAACCTGCCTCTTCCCTGAAGCTTAACCATTCAGTCCTCAAATCTAGCTGAAGCAAAGCCTGATTATGTGTGAATGCACTTTCATGTATTTTTCTTGCTTAGGTGACTATGTAAATGCATACACATTGATGCAGTTTATATATAATTTTAAGTACTCAGAATTCTTGTGCAAAACAGTTATTGCAGACCCTTGAATGCCTCTCTAATCTATTTCAAAGCACTAGTGCCATCTAGTGTATATTAAAGCGAAGGATCACAGGTTACATTTACAGCCTTCCTACATGGCAGCGGTCCAAGCAAGCGACTGGATGATGCAACGCCAAAGGGACTTTTTCAATCAAGAGTGTTTTTGGATAAACATTAGGAAGACCTTCCTGACAGAGTGGTTCCTCAGTGGAACAGGCTTCCTAGGGAGGTGGTGGGCTCTCCTTCTTTGGAGGTGGTGGGCTCTCCTTCTCCTTCTCAGCATGGCCTCTGCAAAGGGAAGTCCTGCCTCACTAACCTTTTGGAGTTCTTTGAGAAAGTGAACAAGCATGTAGACAATGGTGACTTGGTAGACATTATATACTTGGACTTTCAAAAGGCCTTTGACAAGGTACCTCTTACCAAAGACTCCTGAGTAAACTTAGCAGCCGTGGGGTAAAAGGACGGGTTCTCTTATGGATTAAAAACTGGTTAGAGGACAGGAAGCAAAGATTGGGAATAAATGGACAGTTCTCACAATGGAGGGAAGTAAGCAGTGGGGTCCCACAAGGATTGGCATTTGGGTCAGTACTATTTAGTTTATTTACAAATGATCTGGAACTAAGGGTGAGTAGTGTAGTGGCCAGGTTTGCAGATGACACAAAATTATTCAGGATGGTGAAAAACAAGGCTGCCTGTGAAGCGCTCCAAGAGGTCCTCCACACATTGGATGAGTAGGCAACAATGTGCCAAATGAAGTTCAATGTTGGTAAGTATAAGGTGATGCACACTGGGACAAAAAGAATCCCAACTTCAAGTATAGGCTAATGGGGTCTGAACTTGCTGAGACTGAGAGGGGAAAAGATCTTGGGGTCATAGTGGATGGCTCAATGGAAGTCTCAACCCAGTGTACCACGGCAGTGAAGAAGGCAAACTCTGTGTTAGGGATTATTACGAAAAGGATTTAACATAAAACGGCTGATATTATAATGCCTCTGTATAGATCTATGGTGTGGCTATTGATATTATAATGCCTCTGTATAGATCTATGGTGTGGCTATTGATATTATAATGCCTCTGTATAGATCTATGGTGTGGCTATTGATATTATAATGCCTCTGTATAGATCTATGGTGTGGCTATTGATATTATAATGCCTCTGTATAGATCTATGGTGTGGCTATTGATATTATAATGCCTCTGTATAGATCTATGGTGTGGCTATTGATATTATAATGCCTCTGTATAGATCTATGGTGTGGCTATTGATATTATAATGCCTCTGTATAGATCTATGGTGTGGCTATTGATATTATAATGCCTCTGTATAGATCTATGGTGTGGCTATTGATATTATAATGCCTCTGTATAGATCTATGGTGTGGCTATTGATATTATAATGCTTATTTACAACACCCAATAGTGGCCTCATTTGGAATACTGTGTACAGTTTTGGCCACCATATCTCAAAAAAGACATTGCAGGGGTGGAAAAAGTACAGAAGAGGGCAACCAAGACGATTAGGGGGTTGGAGTACCTTCCCTATGAGGAAAGGCTGAAGAGTCTGGGACCGATTTCTCACAAGCCGCTGCTCCACCTTCGCGTTTCCCTTTGTCCCGATCACATTAGTCGATTTCCCACGACTTGCTGCGTGGCCACATTTGGCCCCGCAGCTTTGCTCGATTTCCTCTGCGTCTACTCGATCCTCAAAAAATAGGATTGAGTAGACGCGGGGGAAATGGACCGAGCTGTGGGGCAAAATGCGGCCATGCAGCAAGTAGTGGGAAATCGACTAATGTGATCAGGACAAAGGGAAATGCGAGGGCGGAGCAGCAACTTGTGAGAAATCAGTCTGGGACTTTTCAGTTCAGAACGGAGACATGCTAGACGTTTATAAAATTATGGATGGGGTAGAAAGAGTTGACAAAGAGAATTTCTTTTCTCCCTCTCCCAAAATACTAGAACTCGATGGCATAATTTGAAGCTGATGGGCAGGAGATTCAGGACAGACAAAAGGAAGTACTACTTTACACAGTTGATTAAAATGTGGAATTTGCTGCCAGAGGAAGTAGCGATGACTAAAAGAATAGACAGCTTTAAGAGGGGATTAGATAGATTCATGGAGGATAGGTCTACCGATGGCTACTAGCCATGGTGATTGAGAGGAAATTTCACATTCAGAAGCATTCAACCTATGAATCCCAGTCCCAGGATGCAACATCAGGAGAAGGTCTCAGCCTCTATGGCCTGTTGTTGACCCTCCAGAGGAGCTGGCTGGCCACTGTGAGAGACAAGATGCTGGACTAGATGGACCACTGGCCTGATCCATCAGGGCTCTAATTATGTTATATTCTTAAAAGAGAAGGATGTAAAATCAGAGTATGCATTCATGTTGGCATGGAGGAGATGCACGGAAGAACAAAGCCTGTGAAAATGGGAAATCAAGTCTTCAGCTAGTGAAGAATTGCTGAGAGCTCACACACCCACTTGGCTCTGTCAGGGTACTTAACACGAGGCCCAAAGAAGCACATCTTTCTCCTCTAGCAACAATTGATGCTTTTGCTTTGTTAAAGAGAAGAAGAAGAAGAAGAGTTGGTTTCCACTACCCAAAAGAGTCTCAGAGCAGCTTACAATCACCTTCCCTTCCTCTCCCCACAACAGACACCCTGTGAGGTAGGTGGGCCTGAGAGAGCTCTGAGAGAACTGTGACTGACCCAAGGTCACCCAGCTGGCTTCACGTGGAGGAGAGGAGAATCAAACCCGGTTCTCCAGATTAGAATACATCGCTCTTAACCACTACAACAAAAGTCCCATGTGACCCCCAAAAAGCAGGCCCCAAGCATGTACTTAACATAATAGTCTCGCAGTCCAGTGTCAGTAGCCCAAACCATTTCCAGAATTATACTTTCCCATAGCCATGTAATGAAGTCGTGTTAGGCATGAGTGAGAGAGGAGTGATACAGTTGGTCGCCCTGTTTTCATAGATTAAAAAATACAGTAAACCCAATGTCTAGAAGTCATGACATCTCAGTGTCCGAAGTACAGTCTTTGGAAGCTGAAGACCATGTACAGCAAATGAGTAACAAACTAATGTTTCTTGCACCAACAGCAATCAGCATAGCTACATAACAGACTTCAGCTGATTGAACGGTAATTCCTTCTTCCCAGAGAATCCTAGAACTATAGTTCTGTTAGAGAGGACCAGAAATCCAGAAGTCCCCATGACTTCCAGGCTCGCAAGCACATACACACACACACACACACACACACACAAAGGCCGAGTTCAGACCGGCAGTTTGGCCCAGCAGCCAAGCGTTTCAGTAGCGGATTAAAGGGGCGGGTTCACACAGGCACATCTGTCAGGCATCCCCCAGCTGTACTCAAGCTGTCTTGTGCCGTTTCCTGCCGAGTTTAAAAAGTACCGGGTGAAAGTGGTAGCAAACACTGTGTAGAATGGGTTGATTCCAGTTCCCTGATTATCAGCCAATCAAAAATTCCCATAGGGGTGGGGGGGGGGGGGGCAGGATGACAGCTACACTGGTGTAGAAACTGCTGTAAGTCTGTAGTGCAGCTATACGCTTATTCTGAAGAAAGGTCCTCTTAGACCATGACTACCCTCACTGGAAAATGAATGCAAATCTTGATGGCAAAACAGAGACATCTAGTGGGCAGTCAGTGGGCAACTACACGGCTGGGCAACCCAGGATGTATATATAGCAGGACTCATTTTGTTCAGACATTCCATGGTGTCCCACCTGGATGTTTTTAGGATGTTCCGTCCTGATTTTTATCAGCTACCCCAGACCGAGCGATTATGTTTTTCACTGGCATTTTAAGACCTTGCTTTCATTGTTCCTTTGACCTGGTTCAGGTAAAAGGGTGGTATACAAATATTTTAATTAATTGAATTAATTAAGAAGAAGAGAAGAGACTGGATTTATACCCCGCCCTTCACTACGCAAAGGAGTCTCAGAGCGGCTTACAAACTCCTTTCCCTTCCCCTCCCCACTACAGACACCTTGTGAGGCAAAAGAAGAAGAAGAAGAGATTGGATTTATATCCCACCCTTCACTACCCAAAGGAGTCACAGAGCGGCTTACAAACTCCTTTCCCTTCCCCTCCCCACTACAGACACCCTGTGAGGTAAAAGAAGAAGAGATTGGATTTATACCCCGCCCTTCACTACCCAAAGGTGTCTCAGAGCAGCTTACAAACTCCTTTCCCTTCCCCTCCCCACTACAGACACCCTGTGAGGTAAAAGAAGAAGAAGAGATTGGATTTATACCCTGCCCTTCACTACCCAAAGGTGTCTCAGAGCGGCTTACAAACTCCTTTCCCTTCCCCACAACAGACACCCTGTGAGGTAGAAGGAGAAGAAGAGATTGGATTTATACCCCGCCCTTCACTACCCAAAGGTGTCTCAGAGCGGCTTACAAACTCCTTTCCCTTCCCCTCCCCACAACAGACACCCTGTGAGGTAGGTGGGGCTGAGAGAGCTCTGACAGGAACAGCTCTTTTTTCAAGGACAGCTCTTATCAGAACTACGGCTTGCCCAAGGTAATCCAGCCAGGTGCAAATGGAGGAGTGGGGAATCAAACCCGGTTCTTCCAGATTAGAGTCCGCGCACTTAACCACTACACCGAATAAATAATGAGCCGGCCTTGGCTGGGAGGGCGGAGTAGAAATCCAATAAATAAATAAATAAATAAATAAATAATGTGAAATTTTATGGAAACTTCACCATTATTATTTTTAGACACTGAGATTAATCCCCTTCTCAGAGGAAGTAAGTACCTTCTTCGGGGCGTACACATGGCATGGCAGAATGTGTTAATCTGCCCTTGGGGAAGGGCTTTCTTGAATTTATATACTACGTATTGGCTTCCTTGGGACAAAAAGGTAGAGGCACATCACCATGAAGCTGTTGCACATTTGGGTTGTTTGTTTTTTTTAATATTTTGGCCAAGTTCAGATTGGCAATTTGAAGTGCTAGGGAGTCGTGGCAAAGACGACCTGGAACAGACTGGGAACGGCTTGTTCGCGGTATTCCCTTTTGCACTGCAGCGAATTAAGCGGGAGGATACTGTGGAGGAAGCGCAAGGGAACGTTTGCACTGTCGGCCTGCCCCTGGCAGGCTGTTCGCGGCTGTTTCTGCGCTCCACTGCATGCACCTATGCGCATGGGCACATGGGCGCCTGCTGCGGAAACAGCCAGCGCCTATTACCAACGACTGCGGGTTGTTCCCACCTTAGTAGCACTTGCGTTCACACTCAGGGAACCGGAATCAACCCGCTCTACACACGGTTTGCTACCACTTCCGCCAGGTACTTTTTACACTCGAGAGGGAAGCGGCACAAGACAGCTTGAGTACAGCTGGGGGACGCCTGACAGGTGTGCCTGTGTGAACCCGCCCCTTAAATCCGCTACTGAAATGCTCCTGAAACGTTTGGCTGCTGGGCCAAACTGCCGGTCTGAACTCGGCCTTTGTGTGTGTGTGTGTGTGTGTGTATGCCTGCGAGCCTGGAAGTCATGGGGACTTCTGGGGGCTCACAGGTTCTTCATATGAAGTATTCTGGCTCTGCTGCTGAAATTGCTTCTCTTGTTCTGACTTGGCATGTATTCCAAACCATAACTCTCTAGACAGACTCAGATCTACATTCTTTTCATCCGTGAGCAGGGCTATTTTTGGGCAGGAACGCACAGGAACGGAGTTCCAGCTGGCTCCTGAGTTGGCCACACCCAGAAGGAACTCGTTAGCATAATAGGCCACACCCAAGAGCAGAAACTCATTAGGATTGGCTACATTAGGGGTGTGTGGCCTAACATGCAAAGAAGTCCCTGCTACAAAAAAAGGCCCTGGGTTTTGACAACAAACAGGTAAAACAGAATAAGAACGTAAAGGTGGGTGCGGCTGGATGACCACACTTCTGGCAACGGGGGCTGCAACCTAATATGCTAATGAGCTGTGGTGTCAGGGTGTGGCCTATTATGCTAATGAGTTCCTGCTGGGCTTTTTCTACAAAAAAAGCCCTGTCTGTGAGTATATCTCTGACCCAGATTACCCCACAATCACAATTTCTCTCATTCTCGGCCAGTAAATTACTGTACTTATTTATGCCAGTGGCTGGGAGGTGTCAGATATTTCTCAGGAGAACAACCAAGAATGCTAGACACAAGACAGAAACGAATTAGGACCACTTACCCAAAATGTGTGGTTAGACTACCACCCAGAGAAGAACCAAGAATTATTCCTATTCCAAAACATAGTCCAAGCTTTCCTGAAGGATCAGCATGTTCAAAAAAGCAGGAGTCGTCAAATCTGTTATGACCATTTGAGCACCTGTAACGTAACGGAAAATAACAGCTGAATAACGTAGCTTAGAAAGACAGCTTTCCCTTTATAAATATGATAATTTCTTGCTCAAGGTTTTGTCCTATTTACTTCTTCCTTTTTACAGTAAAGTTTATTCAATTTTCATTTACAACAAGGTTTTACAGGATAAGCATGTGCTTACAGTCTGTTCTATGTACATTAATCTATGGAGTGTCCCATTTACTTCTTCAGGGTCCTTGAGGGGTGTATATCACTAAGACTCACTGTCTTCATTCAGTGTGTTAATGTGTTCTGGTATGCTCTAAGATTTCCTAAGCAACTTTCATTTTTGCACACTATCAGTGTTGGAAACTGTGCCATCACAGCTTTCCTTCTTAGTAGCAGAGGTCGATTTGGGGTGGATCGCGGGGGATCGCAGTTCCCCCGGGTGAGGTGCGGGGGCGGGGCACGTGATGAAGCCCCGCCCCCGCTTCCGGCCGCCCCGCTTCCGGCCCTCATTCAGCCAGGAGGAGGCGGGAGAAGAGGGAGGGTAAGTTGCTTCCTCCCCGCCTCTCCCCACCCCTGCCTGCGTGGGGCCAGGGAGGGCCTTGGCGGGGCTTCCTCACACTCCTGCCGGCCTTGCAGGTCCACCGCCGGGCCCCTGATGTCAGCATATGCTAATGTGTTATGCTAATAAGTTCCCCTAGCACATTTTCTATGAAATGACCCCTGCTTAGTAGAGACTAAAACAAAATAATTATTAAGTAGTTCAGACTTCCTTCAGCACTGGTGCTGCTTTTGAGCGGAGTTCATCGTGTCTTTTCCCTTCCTTTAGTTTCTCACACCTTCTTTTGGATGGGACAAAGGCCCTGGTCACACGAGCGGGATAACCCACAGGGTACGGAAGGCTTTTTTGAGCCGGAGCAAAAAGACGCACGATAGCGCGATCTCACCTTCCCCCGAGGCTCCATGTCCAAGCCTCCAGCAGCCGATCACACCACGTGAGGTAACACAGCAGCAAGGCATTTGTGCGCATGTGTGGGATGCCGACGGGCGCTGGCTGCGATGGGCTACCACTGCTTTCTGATCAGACGCCCGCACGCGACATGCATTATCGGAAAACTAGTGAATGGTTCCCGGTAGCTTTTAAATCCGCGTCTTCGGGTCGAAGCTGCGGGCTAGAGACGGGAGTGGGATGTTTCCCAGATGTTCAGGTATGATCACGCAGCTTTAATCCGCAGGGAAGCCGTCCCGCCCGCGGAGCAAATTCGCCGTGTGAACGGGGTCAAAGATCAGAAAACCAAAGGCCCCAAATGGATTGTTCAAGGATGTGTTTTAGGGAATCTCATGAAGTGCTTGGGAAGAGAAATTAACGCATTCCCCGGCCCTGTACCACCTTTGTGAGGCAGATCCCTTCCTTCCTTCCTTCCTTCCTTCCTTCCTTCCTTCCTTCCTCCATTTTCATCATGTCCTGTCTATACACTTCTGAAGGAATCTGATTGGCCACTGCTGAATCAGAATTTATTTGACTGGATTCAACAGTCACGATTGACACTCATAGTTATCAGAAGAAGAAGAAGAAGAAGAAGAAGAAGAAGAAGAAGAAGAAGAAGAAGAAGAAGAAGAAGAGATTGGATTTATACCCCGCCCTTCACTACCCAAAGGTGTCATAGAGCGGCTTACAGACTCCTTTCCCTTCTTCTCCTCACAACAGACACCCTGTGAGGTGGGTGGGGCTGAGAGAGCTCTTTCAATAACTGCTCCTGAGAGAACAGCTCTGAAAGAACTTGTAACTGACCCAAGGTCACACCAGCAACTGCATGTGGAGGAGTGGGGAATCATGCCCGATTCTCCCAGATTAGAGTCCACGCACTTAACCACTACACCAAACTGGCTCTTAACTTAACTGAGTAATCACTGATGTTTAGTTGGAAGTTAGATCCAGTGGTCCCCACTGAAGGTAAATGCAAGACCAGACTGGGCCAGCTGCGTCCTTGCAGATCGCTTTCCTGGAGCTCTTATTTGCCCTTTCGGGGGCAACTTACATTAAGCAAATGGGAAGAGGACCAGATCAACTCTCGCCCAGTGCCAAAGCAATTATCTGAATCACCCCTCTGCTGTTTTTAAGCCTAAAATAACTCTGTGAGATCTGTTCACAGATCTCCTTCCATAATGTCTCCTATGGCCCTTAATGAGGTAGTCAACTGTGATCTGGGATGCAGCTGTATTTCGACTACAGTTGAGGACTCTAGTGACTCATGAGGTAGATGCTCCTGCCCAAAAGATTCCGGCACATGAACAACTCGTAAGTCTGGAGAAACTATCAAGTCTCTTCTGCAAGGGAACCCCCACCTGCAGTCTGATGCCCTACAGCCCAGGCATTAGTTTTAAAACAGCTGTGAGGACCAGGCCACCATCAGAGGTCAAGGAGCAGGGCTTCTTCAGCACGGGTAAAGGTAAAAGTAAAGGTTCCCTTGCTTGAAACCCAGTCGAGTCCGACTCTAGGGTTGCGGTGCTCATCTCCGTTTCCAAGCCGAAGAGCCAGTGCTGTCCGAAGACGTTGGCCGACTAAACACCAAGGCACACGGAACGCTGTTACTTTCCCACTGAAGTGGTACCTATTTATCTACTTGCAATTTCTTGCTTTCGAACTGCTAGGTTGGCAGGAGCTGGGACCAGAGACGGGAGCTCACTCCGTCATGCGGCACACTCGG
>NW_015168114.1:105066-111463 GCF_001447785.1 Gekko japonicus
CCGTGGTCATGTGGCCGGCATGACTAAACACCAAGGTGCACAGAACGCTGTTACCTTCACACTGAAGTGGTACCTATTTATCTACTTGCAATTTCTTGCTTTCGAACTGCTAGGTTGGCAGGAGCTGGGACCAGAGACGGGAGCTCACTCCGTCATGCGGCACACTCGGGTCTCGAACTGCCGAACTACCAACCTTCCGAAGCCTGCAGTTCAGCGTCTTAACCACTTGAGCCACCGCAGCTCCTCAGCACGGGTACCCTTTCCCAAACTCCCTCCCCAAGTAAGCTCTTGCACTGCCTTCTAGACATCAAGTAAACTGCTTTTATTCCAACAGGAATTGGAAGGGTGAGGCAGGTGGGTATTTTGAGAATGATGGGATCTATCTACTATGGTTTTGTTGATTTTTTTGTTGTTGTTGGTGGTAGTATAGCTTTGGTTTTTAAACTGGAGGGTTTAATGGGGTGTTATGGTCATTTCTGTGTGGTTTTTGTTAGCCTCCCTGGCACTCTGTTAGGCTATGCCAGTGGGATATAAAAATAAGGCAAAACTCCATTCAGATAATCTATCCTTCCCAGATAACTCCACCCTAGACCATATCAGCCAGATCTTTATTTGCATAATGTACAACATTGAATCTGTGCTTAAAGATTATGTGTGAGAGCACTATTCCCTAGTCAGATTTGAGCCAAGACTTATGTTAATTGATTCCAGACCTGAAGTGATCTCACAACATTACCTGGTAGTGCCTGTATGAAGAAGGATGGAATCCTGGAAAGAATGAGCAGCAGCACATTGGTGGACATAGAAAGAAGCAAGAAGACCAAAGATGAAGCCACGTATGACAAAATCAGTGCAGCCCTGGCTCCATACTGGTCGGAGAACCTGGTAAAAATGACACAGGATGTTCAATAAATGGAACTGGTTATAAAGTAATAACAGAACTGCCAAACAAGTCTCAACTAGGAGAAGGACAAGTATCAACTAGGGGGAGAATATGAAAATTATTACAAACTAGGAATAAGGCCCATTGTGGAAATAAATACAATGAGCTCTAGAAAGAGGCTCTGAGTGGGTGCCCTGGCCTTGGGCACTCAGCGTCAATTTGCTGTGGCAACCTCAACAGGGTATGATGACACAGACTCCACTGTTTTCTACATGGAAACTGATCTCTGCCACCTGAAAAGCAGTTGTAATTCTGAGTGATCTCCTGCCCTCACCTGGAGATTGGCAACAATGATTCTCCCGGAGAAAATAGCTGGTTTGGAGGGTGGAACCTATGCCATTGTACCTGTCTGAGGTCCCACCCCTCCTCAAACCCCACCCTCTCCAAACTCCACCCCTCAAACCTCCAAGAATTTCTCAACCTGGAGCTGGCAACCCTATCTCCTTCCCAGTCAACCATCAATTTACCTTTATCTGCCCCTCTGACTTCAGTTTTCAATCTCCTCCCCCCTTCCTGCAGCCTCCACCTAGTACGTTTTTCTCCTCAGTGGGGACCAAAGCAGCTCACATCATTCTCCTCTCCCCCTTTTGATCTGCACAACGAGCCTGTGAGGTAGGTTAGGCTGAAAGTCTGTGCTAACTGCTACATCACACTGGCTTTCATGGGGGGGCACCTCAGCAGGGTACAATGACACAAACTCCACTATTTTCTCCAGGGGAATTGATCTCTGCCATCTGGAGAGCAGTTGTATTTCTGAGTGATCTCCAGCCCTCACCTGGAGATTGGCAAAAATAGTTCCCTGGGAGGAAAAGTACAGTCTTTTTCTGCAGTGGGGACCAAAGCAGCTCACATAATTCTCCTCTACTCCTTTTGATCTGCACAACAACCCTGTGAGACAGGTCAGGCTGAAAGTGACTGGTCCGAAATAATCCACTCAGCTTCGACAACAAGAACCTGGCTCTGGCAGACCCTGCTCTGAAATGCAAACTGCTACACCACACTGGCTGTGGTATCGCCTGGTATCACAACAGAACACCAGACAACAGATCTCTCTCTCCCGCTGGAGAAAATAACTGTTTTGGAGGGTGGACTCTATGGCATTCTATTCAGCTGAGGACTCTCCCTTCCCTAAACTCTGGCTGTCGTAGACTCCACCACAAAATCTCCAGGAATTTCCCAACTTGTAGCTGGCAACCCTAGTCAGGAATGGCCCCAATGAGTTCCCCACAAAGGCCAAAGTAGGCCTGGAAAGGGCCTCCTCCCCCGCCTTTTTACTGACAGAACCAAGCTTGATTGCCTAGTAACTGAGAGGAAAGTGAACTGCACAGCAGGAGGAGAAGAGAATGGTTTGATGGCCGCTGGCCCATCTCAGTAGCCAGCCAGCCAGCCATGGAGGAGCCAAGCAAGAGAAGAGTCTTCGTCAGGAAAGACAGCTGTTTTGGTAGTTTATTCTCACAGGGAACAGTGGCCAGGCTGGCAGTGGGTGGGAATGAGGAACAGACCCAGCACACAGCCAATGGCACGCGAGTACTCTTGAGTGGCAGTTGATGGGCCAATGGCTGATGAAGCACACAGCCAGTGGGAGAGCTGGAAAGTGCCAATACGTTAAGGCTTTTATATATATCAGATAACTCTTTTAGGAGACGTGGAGTACAATACTGTCTCACTTGCAGAAGAAGAGGCCAAGACAAAACTGTCAAGTGTTAAGTGTAAGCAAATTACTACCAGCTAGGCTCTCTTAAAAGGTTCCCCTGATGATCTAACTATATCATACAGCCCCCTCTTGTCTATTTCCAGAAGGTGATGTGTCACAGCTAGCAATCAGCTATTCCCTTGGCATCAAAGTCATAAGCATTGCTTTGGCATTAAAATTGGTTCTGTTTAAACCAAGGAAGGAGATGCAGTGGCTCAAGTGGTTAAGACGCTGAACTGCAGGCTGTGGAAGGTCGGTAGTTCAGCAGTTCGAGACCCAAGTGCCGCATGACGGAGTGAGCTCCCATCTCTAGTTCCAGCTCCTGCCAACCTAGCAGTTCGAAAGCAAGAAATTGCAAGTAGATAAATAGGTACTACTTCAGTGGGAAGGTAACAGCGTTTCGTGCGCCTTGGTGTTTAGTCATGCCAGCCACATGACCACGGAAATGTCTTCGGACAGCGCTGGCTCTTCGGCTTGGAAACAGAGACGAGCACTGCACCCCTAGAGTCGGATTCGACTGGCTTTCGAGCAAGGGAACCTTTACCTTTACTTTTTAAACCAAGGAAATAGGAGAAATCCATAGGTTTGTCATTCTTATTAGTTGCCTGTAAGTTGTTAAATATCAAGCATTAATAGAGTTAGACAATGGTTTTTGCCAAAGCAGCACCTCAGTGGAACAGCTCAGCGTATTCTTAGATCACTAGCACTAAAATCAATAGGGATTATTGCTGGCTAGATCATGCCTTAAGTGATTATGAATGAAGTTTGCACAAGGACTTCATTCAGCAATGAAAAGGCAGCAGCTGTACAAATACTAATTTATAAGGCCAGAGGTTACATGGTTATGTAGAAAAGCTACTTTAAACGAAGATTAAAGGATTTCTGAGCAGCTATATACACCTACCATTTTCACTCCCCCCAATAGCTACTGTGCAGAAACAACTTCCCCCCCAAAAGAGCATTTATATGAGAGCACCACGCTCAGCTTTCGTCCTTGTTTACTAAGCCAGTGGCTGAACATCCAGCAAGTGACTTGCATGCATCAGATAAGCTCAGACAGCTCATCTGATGCCATCACTATCCAAAGGAAGCCCCACCACGCATCAACAGACAGCAACAACTCTTGGACAAGAGTTTTACTGCCCATTAGCTCCAACATAAATCTGATCTGCCATATTCGTACTCCGCTCCGCCCTTGCCTGCTAACATTTTGCCTACTCCTTTCTCTGCCACAGTAGAAAGGTGCCTGAATGAAAATCCTTTTAATCTGGTATCACAATTACCATTTTCATCCACTGTTTAGAAGAGGCTTAGAGGGCTGTCTAATTAAAAACACAAAAGAAGTTGGAAAGGTCATTAGTCTTGCTATGATCTTTTATTGTACTCTCTTTTCTGTCTTATAGAAGTTATTGGTCTGCGCTGCCCAACCGTATTGCTGTTTCCTGCATTGGCCCAGGCTCAGTAGCAATCAAAACGTGACAAAATAGAGACTATATGGTTGTTAGCACATTACATTGGAATAATGAGTCTGTTGTCAGTTCAGGAAATCCAGATGGCTATTTAAATTAGTTTTCTGACCTAGGAATAACATAGTACTGGTAATTCCAAATAATTCTGACATTCCATGGGGCTCACAACAATGGCTGTTATGTTTACCTCCCAAAAATGGGACCTCCCAGAAGCTGAAGAACACCATAGAGTGTTTGCAAGTAGCCAAATTCAACTGCATCTAAACCGAGGCTTGTTGCCAAATACTGAAACAGAAAAAAAGAGGGGATGTATGTCACATTTTAAATAACAAAGATGTTAATAGTATATTCTAAGTAAGTCTGTAGTAAGGTCAAGGCTCAGACTTTAAGTTCGTATGTCCACGTCTAGTAATGCCAAGTGATCAGTCACCTTTCCAACCAAAACAAAGCAGGCCTGGAACTAATACCATTGAGTTGCTCCATCACCGGCTTAAGTATATCCACTAGCATTTTAATGACGTCTGCTCCCTCTTCCAGTTTAGGGCTCTGACTGCCCAGCGGTTTCGTTTTCAACTTTCTCTGCTGGGCCGCCATTTTCTCCAATTTGTTTACAGTTTCTAACGCTTCTTCCCAGCTCGAAAAATTCGCCCCACGATGACAATAATCAAGTCTCTCAAAACACACTCATTGTGTTACCTCCCCTCTCCCCCTTCGTATTGCGTATCAGTTCATTCACATAAGAGGCATCCCTCTTTGCGTCCATTTTTATCAGCGGGTGGGGGAATCCGCTTTTTCAATAATCTGGTTTATTCTGAACTCATGTTCATTGTTTCTCTGACCTCTCTCACTTCAATTCCATTCCGCTCGATCTCCGGCGCTTGTCCCGGTCAAACCAGCTAGTGCCCAAAGGCCACACAGCGACTGGCCCGTCAGGGCAGAGGGGAGCCTCAATTCTCCGGCATTACGCCATTGAAGAGACTACCCCTCAAAAGCCCTCTGGCCTGGAGCCTATCACAAAGGCTCCGTGGAGGTGTCACTTGAGGTGGCACCCCTCCAAGCTGCTGGTGTGCTGATCGCTCTCCCGCGGTTCGAGGAGAGCGTCCGCCATCGCCACTCCATATACCGGAAGTCCCGCCTGGAATTAATTTTAATGACAACCTATAACATAGGACACATGGTTTACCATAAATGTCTCCGGTGTGGGGTCCACACGACAACCCTTTTTTGTAGCTCAGTCATTCCATTTCTACATTCAGCAGAACTACAGTAAAAGATCCATATATTAATGGAAACTGGACTACTGAAAAGAACCTGCCCTTTTCTTAATCCACACAGAGGGTGGTTGTTTTCTGCGCATGACTTTGCCTCCTCCAATTATTTCCTGACTGCAGCAGAGTTATCCCTCCATATCACTCAGCTCAATGAAAGAATACATGCAGAAGATACTTCGTTCAATTCCTGGCGTCTCCAGTTAAAAGGACCAGTAGATGATGTGAAAGATCTCTGTCTGAGATCCTGGAGAGCCACTGCCAGTCTGAGTAGACAATACTGACCCTGATGAACCAATGATCTAACTCAGTACAAGGACTTTATATGTGCTTACTAGCCTGATACCCGTACTCCGCTATGGTATTTAAGTTCCGTAAATCCAGTTATGATACTGATGATGTGAAATCTGAAATGTGACATTTGTTTTAGGGATTCTAATGGAGAAGACTGTAGTGTAAAAAATGAAGTGAGACATACGTACTTTCCCCCCTCTCTACTGAAGGACCTCTCTGTAGACCACATTGGTGGTTCTACCCTCAGGTGCTAGGATCACCAGGCTGCTTGGTGAGCTCACTCCGGAGCAGGCCACATAGAACTGCCCATTTAAGAAGCAGTTGTCTGTTAAGTCAACTCCTGCCACCTTCCACGAAAGTGATGGCCTCTCTACTTGTGTTCCTGGATTGTTTTGCTCATACGGAGACTGTGTTCTGAGCACCTCAGGGTGATGTCGCTGGTACTTGGCCTGTGCAGCTCAGTGCACTGCAGGAGTACTATGTGCAAATGTCTTTGCCGCATTCCTAAGTTGCCTCCTCCTTGTAGCGTTGGTGTATCCGGCTTGATGTTTGCCAGGAGCTTTCTTGGAGGCAGTAAGAGGTGAGAGTTGTGAAGGGGAGTTGGTGTGAGGGAGTGGTGATGTGGTGGACATTTCTTCAGGTTCATGAGGGAGGCACGCATCGAAATGGCTCCTAGAAATGTCCTTTACTATCTCCCCATAAACATTCATACCCTGGCCCTGCTCCTACA
>NW_015168114.1:111515-138078 GCF_001447785.1 Gekko japonicus
TGACAGGCAGCTGCCTGTCCAGTGTAGGAGGGGGAGGGGGAGGAGTATTAGAAGTCCCTGTGGAGGTGGGGCTGCACCTGACAGACAACCACCTGTTAGGTGTAGGAGGTGGGGGGAGTGTGTTGGATGCCATCAGAGAGGCTGGGGCAGCAGCTTTGCTTCACCTCACGGGGGGTTTTTGGCCACTCCTGATTTCCTCAACTGTCATTAGCTGTCTGCAGTCCCCTGTAACTGTTGGGGTTTTTTTAAACCTCAGAACACTGAGCTCTGCAGCTGACCAATCAGAGAGTGAGGGTATAAAAGATCTGTGTTGGCACTGCTATTAGCCTGCAAATCTAGTAACTGCATTCCAGTTCCCAGGAAGCGATCTGTGGGGGGGGAAACCCATAGGACACTCATGTTTCAGGAGATTCTGGTTAGAAATTTCAAGATCTCCCTCTCAAATAATATTTTCCTATCAGAAGCCACATGCTGAGAAACGGTGCAAATTCTTAATAATTTAACAGGGCCGCTTGTTGGTTTTTTTAATTAAAAAGTAACTGACGGCTGTTACAGCAGTGCTTGGAGGTAACAGGCTGGGAAGTTACAGAGAACAGGAAAGAACAACGAGAGCAATGATGCAATTACCATGGACACCACAGAAATTGCATTTCTATCTTACAATAGAAAAAAACCAACAAATCAGCTCCTGGGAAATTGGGAGTGTAATGGAGAAAGAACAGGAGAACTGGGGGTTATCACATCTATTGTCTGGAGTCAACATTAGTACCAGGGCTCTTTTTGTAGAAAAAGCCCAGCAGGAACTCATTAGCATAATAGGCCACACCCCTGACAGCACAGCTCATTAGCATATTATGCCACATCCCCCATGCCTTCCCTTGGCTTGCCTGGGCGCCCCGCAGCTGCGGGGAGATGTGTGTTGGCACTGCTATTAGCCTGCAAATCTAGTAACTGCATTCCAGTTCCAGTTTAAACTGCCTTCCTTCTGTAGCCACGCATGCAGAGGTTTTGGCTGTAGTGGGTGTGGCCAACTCTGAAGCCAGCCGGAACTCCGTTCCTGTGCGTTCCTGCCCAAAAATATCCCTGATTATAACTGTTTGTATGATGGATGCCACTTGTACCACAGTTGACCTGTGTGGAGCCTCTGTCTCTCTTTTATTCTCAAACTGCAACTCAGTTCGGATCATGACCTGCTGAGAACAATCTTAGGATATGCAGATTCTGTATGTGGAACCTGTTAATAATGGTCCAAGCTTAGAGGTTTCAAACAAATGGCAGCCTGTTTTGCTCTACTGGCATTAACTAGGCCTCACTGTAAGGGTAACTACTTCTTTTTCAGAGAAGAAGAGAAGAGATTGGATTTATACCCCACCCTTCACTACCCAAGGGAGTCTCAGAGCGGCTTACAAACTCCTTTCTCTTCCCCTCCCCACCACAGACACCCTGTGAGGTAGGTGGGGCTGAGAGAGCTCTGGCAGAAAGTGCTCTTTTTCAAGGACAGCTGTGCCAGAACTATGGTTTGCCCAAGGTCATCCAGCAGGTGCAAGTGGAGGAGTGGGGAATCAAACCCGGTTCTCCCAGATTAGAGAACCACTACACCAAACTGGCTTTCAGAAAGCTAAGCATCACAGATAATGTTTATTTCAGAAGATCATATTGAAAACAGAAACTGCACCATCAAATTGAGTCTACAAGTGTGCATGAACTGATATGCCACTATTCAATGGAGTAATTGGCCACTCTCCCACCCTGCCTTACACTAGCAAAAGATCCTCCATACTTACTGGAACAATCCCAAACTGCATGAACAAACAGGTCAGGCCGACAGCTGTAATCAGATAGGTAGCTCGAGTAACCCATTGCCTTGAGATCACTTCTACTGATCCGGTATGCTGTTTCCCCAAGGTCTCTTCTCCGCTTTTCGGTCTTTGTTGCTCTCTTTTAGAATGGTTTTCTAAATTCATGCTGCAGCAGAGAAACGATCACGCACAGTGCTTCGCCTGGAGCGATGAAACATGATAACAAAGAACTAGCTAGTATGGAGCACAAACCCACTAAAATGTCAGGTACAAAGTTCATGTTTTGAACTTTGAAATGAGTCACTATGTTTGATTGTGCTTTTATAACGACAGCGATTTGATTAAGTCTCCTACTTTTACATAACCGACTTTGGTAGAAATAACCACTTGGAGACTCAAGAATCTCATTGCAAAATACTTGTTTCTCCATGAAAAAAACTTATGACACCTGGTATTTGAGGATTCTGTGCACTAGAGGAATCTGCGATAAGGAGTCCAGTTACACACAAACCAGTTCAAAGTGAATTTCTGCTGTATTTGTATTTCAAGAGGAAATCCCAAAACAATTCTGAATATATCAGTTTACTAAGTTGTTTTAGCACTGGGACTTGGCTATTGATTTACAGAACAGATATACGGTAGTTTATAATCAAATGGAAAATGGAATCTTTCATGAACTCAATATTATGTATGTTTTTGTTTACATGCAAATGTCAAAACACAGTATGGGAATCAGCAGTTTATCCCCAGGTTCACTGATGGTACTTCAGATAATAAACAATAAAACCATGACATTTTCATGCACAAATTAGAGTATTTAAACATTCAATAATTGGAAATGGTTAGGATAATAAATGCAGTGATGTTTAACAGATCTCCTTGCAAGTCTAATCCCCGTTTTATTATGGCAGTGGCTTTCTTCCTTCAAAAGGCACTTACAGTCAGGAGTCATTTCGTAGAAAAAGAGGTGCAGGAGCTCATTAGCATAACTCATTAGCATAAGGCAACACCCACCTGTAACGATATGAGCTTATGTTTGTATTTCTGTATAGTGGTGATGCTGCTTATGTGTGTCTCTAGCATGAATACCTATGCAATATGTATTCAGGGATTGCTGTTTGGTTGTGTTGCTTTGTTCTGCATCCCATGCTTGCCTAGAAATAGGCTGGCCTGGGCCTGCCGTTGCACATACGGACCATGTGCGTCCCTGGAATGTATCCCATGACTCTTTGGGATGGAGAAGACACCGCGCCATTGCACCCACTTGGAGAGCTATGGAAAATCCCCAGCGAACCCCGGCATTCTTGGAATGGAAAGAGCAAGTGACCCTACTCCCTTAATCTGGTTTGGAGATCTAAAGACAATAGCGTTTATGGCTTTGGAGCAGGAACCAGATCTGCAAATCAAGAGGGTGTCCATGGGAACGGAAGATTCACACCTTGCCAAAAGGCACCTTTGATGTAGAAGTAGGATCTAATACTGAAAGCAGTATTTATGGTGATCATGTTTTCATTGAAAAATATGGATTTACTTACAATCTAAAGGAAGGCCGATGGTAACATTGCACTCAACAGAGCATAAACAACTTTCCTTGCTTGCATTTACTGCCAAAGATTGGTAAAAGCAAACAAAAACCTCACTTCCTGGTCTGTACCTAACAGGGACTGTGTTAAAACTATCCAACAACTAGCTGAGCAGAAAAATGAAAAATGTAAGCCAGATATCGGAGCTGACCCCCAAGTGGAAAAGCAAATCCAGCCAACCGAACCAACTACAGCTCAGTCTGGAGGGGGGAAATCTTAACCACAAACCACCAAACAAAGGGGTGTTTAAGTGCGCAAACTCTGATCAGGGAGAACCAGGTTTGATTCCCCACTCCTCCACTTGCACCTGGCTGGCTTGACCTTGGGCAAGCAATAATTCTGGCACAGCTGTCCTTGAAAAAGAGCAGTTTCTGTCAAGAGCTTTCTCAGCTCCACCTACCTCACAGGGTGTCTGTCGTGGGGAGGGGGAGGGGAAGGAGTTTGTAAGCTGGTCTGAGACTCGCTTTGGTAGTGAAGGGCGGGGTATAAATCCAATCTCCTCCTCCTCCTCCTCATCTTCTTTTTCTTCTTCTTCTTTATTTGGTGGGTAATTCCCCAAATTAATAATGGTGTATGTGTGTGCATTGGATAAGGAGACTGATTTTCTCTTCCCCATTTTTCACCCTCGACCTTCTTCAGCCATGTTCAGCATTCCATGATCCTGGAGCATATTCAGTCTTCATCAGTCCCCCCCCAAAAAAAAATTTCCTTGTGATTAACATAGGAAGACATATTTTTCTGCGTATCTAGGGAGTTCCCCAGTCAGATAAAGCCAGTCAAGTGGTTTGGTTTTGCTGCTGTCATCATCAAAATAGGGGCCAGCCACTTTACTATGGCACATAATGACCCCTTGGGGCCCACAAAGACTTGTGGGGAGGGAATAATAGTTTGGAAATTTCTCCTAAAATTGAGCAGGCTGGGTTCCCCTCAACCAGGGGTCATTGCGTAGAAAAAGAGGTGCAGGAGTTCATTACCGTAACTCATTACCACAGCTTATTTGCATATGCCCCACCCCCTGACATCACCGGAAGTGTGTCAGAAGAAAACACCCACCACTCAGGATCCACTGGACTGTTTTGGATTGCTAGCTATTGGGGGGGGGGGAACACACAGATCTGCCCTCACAGAGGAGGGAGAGCTTGTACCTGAAGGTGGGTCGGGCTCTGCAACTTACCTGGCTGTTTCTTGCTCTGACTGAGGGCTGCTGGGAGCAGGGGGAGGGGTTTGTTGCATGTGCCCGTCCCCTGGGCTCCTTACCGCTGAAGCTCTGCTCCTGTGTGCTCCCACAGGAAATGACCCCTGCCCCCTTTTTAATCTTTCAACTGACACTGAGCTGCTCTCAGCATTCCATAATTTCTGGAGCAGTTTTGGCCCTCAGCTGACTGGATGTTTACGTTGGTTTCTTTTGGTTAACTGGAAGTGATGTCTTTCTGCATATCTGAGGGAGTTTCCAATACTTTGCCTATGGTTGGTCTAGGATTGTGGCTAGAGGCCCATGAGTAATTATGGGAAAGGGAAGAATTTGAAAATCCTACTCCACCATCCGAATAAATCTTCACCTTCTCTTCCTCTTAACTGGCACCCAGCTTACCCTCTTCTGTTCTTTCTGGAACAGTTTCAGTCTTCACCAAGCTGTTTAAAGGGGTTTGCTAGTTAATTTACAAAGTCCTGTTTGTCTGAACAGAGCAACACCCCTCTAAGTCCATTGAAATTAATGAGTTTAGAGAGGTGTAACTCTGAGTTTAGAAGGGCTGTGGTGGATCGAGTGGTTAAGACGCTGAAGCTGTAGACCGGAAGGTCGGTAGTTTGGCAGTTTGAGACCCGAGTGCCGCAAGACGGAGTGAGCTCCCTTCTCTGGTCCCAGTTCCTGCCAACCGAGCAGTTCAAAAGCAAGAAATTAAGTTGATAAATAGGTACCACTTCAGTGGGAAGATAACAGCATTCCGTGCACCTTGGCGTCTAGTCATGCCGGCCACATGACCACGGAAACGTCTTCGGACAGCGCTGGCTCTTCGGCTTGGAAATGGAGATGAGCACCGCATCCCTAGAGTCGGATTCGACTGGCTTTCGAGCAAGGGAAACCTTTACCTTTACTAACTCTGCTTAAAAATGCATAGTCAGAGCCATAGTGCCTGGCACATGAATTTACTCTGTCACTGAGGAGGCTTAGCTCATATGGGAACTCCTGGAGGTAGTTATTCCTGCTCGTGTTGTAACTTGTTGTAGATGAAGCAGGGAGAGGTGATTTTGTTAATCTCTCTGCTTCATTTTCAGAAAAGGAATGCGTGAGCCAAACCACAGGATTTACGTTGTTTGGAGTTTCATTGCATGGCCTGAAGACACATTATCACGTGCTGCTACAGAACAGGGCTGGGGCTGGTCAGTGTCCGTATCGGAAACTCTGTGCAGGTTGCCTTGAGCTCCGTGGGGGAACGGAGGGATACAAAACCCTGGCTTAACTGTTTTAACTGTGTGTTTTAATCAGGGCTCTTTTTGTAGAAAAAGCCCAGCAGGAACTCATTAGCATAATAGGCCACACCCAACAGCAGGAACTCATTAGCATATTAGGCCACAACCCTGACGGCACAGCTCATTAGCATATTAGGCCACACCCCCATGTGACCAGAAGTGTGGTCATCCAGCCACACCCACCTTTTGCTTCTTATTCTGTTTACCTTGTTTGTTGTCAACCAGGGCCTTTTTTTGTAGCAGGGACTCCTTACATGTTAGACCACACACCCCTAATGTAGCCAATCCTAATGAGTTTCTGCTGTTGGGTGTGGCCTATTATGCTAATGAGTTCCTGCTGGGCGTGGCCAACTCGGGAGCCAGCCGGAACTCCGTTCCTGTACGTTCCTGCCCAAAAATAGCCCTGGTTTTAATTAATTTCATGTTTTTTTTTTAATTCTGTTCACTGTTGTCACCTGCCTTGGGTCCTAGCTGTGTTAAGAGAGATGTTGGGTACTCAGATGTCCTGAATAAATATGTAAATGCAAAGGTAACAAATGAATAACGCAGATCTATCCTTTGGCATTTCTACAAAGGAGAAACATAGCGTGAACGGAAGAAAAAGAGACACTGCTGGTTTATTATGTGTAGTGCTTCTAGAACAGGAAATACAGATTTGCCCTTTGATCGTTCGAACTTAACAAAAGTCCTAGCAGGGGAAAGTGAGTGGATCATGTATGGCGTTTCAGTCAAGCCTAACATCTGAAAATCCCCCTTTTTATTTTTAAAAAGTTGAATTGGTTTCTATGAGCATAAGAATGCGCTTTGCTGGATCAGGCCATCTATACCAGCATCCTATTTCAAGCTGTGGCCAACCAGCTGTCCTGGAGGGTTAAGTAAACAGGGCACAGAGGCCAAGGCCTTTCCTGATGTCTCCTAGCATTGGTATTCAGAGGTCTGCTTGCTCTGAATATGGAGGCTCCCTTTAGTCACTATGGCTAGTAGCCACTGATGGACTACTCCTCCACGAATCTGTCTAATCCCTTTTCAGAGCCATCATCGCTAGTAGCCATTAATATATCGTTTGGCAGTGAATGCCACAATCCAATTATTTGTTGTCCTGTCCTTTCTCTGTCCTGTAGCTCCTGGTTACAGACAAAAGCTTGTAAGTATAGCTACAGAGTGCATGAAAAGTTCACAGATCAATATTTTCAAATGTTTAGGAGAAAAAAATAATAATATACAAGTATTATGTACAGGGGTCATTTCCTGCAGGAGCACACAGGAGTGGAGCTCCGGCAATAAAGAGCCCAGGGGGCAGGAACATACAACAAGCCCCACCCCCTGCTCCCAGCAGCCCTCAGTCAGAGCAAGAAGCAGCCAGGTAAGTTGCAGAGCCCCCCTGGCCCCCTGGCCCAAAACAGTCCAGTGGCACCTTTAAGACCAAGTTTTATTCAGGTACAAGCTCTCCCTCCTCTGCGAGGACAGCTCTGCACGTCCCCCCCCCCAATAGCTAGCAATCCAAAACAGTCCAGTGGCACCTTTAAGACCAAGTTTTATTCAGGTACAAGCTCTCCCTCCTCTGCGAGGACAGCTCTGCACATTCCCCCCCCCCAATAGCTAGCAATCCAAAACAGTCCAGTGGTGCCTTCTGACACACTTCTGGTGGTGTCAGGGTGTGTGGCATATGCAAATAAGTTATGCTAATTAATTATGCTAATGAGCTCCTGCTCCTCTTTTTCGACAAAATGACCCCTGATTACATATAGTTATTTGGGGGAAAGTGAGAACCTTTTGACTAAAATCAATTTGTATATGTTTGTCTAAGCATTCCACTGTCAGAATTAAAACCCCAGCATCCCAAATAGATATACAAATGACAAAAAGACCCCAAAGGGACAGAAAAACAATCCTGTATAGATAACTAGTACATTTTGATAGCAGTCTATTGCTTCCACCTTTTGAACAGTAGGGGGAGTGCACCATCTATGAAGTGAATTAAAAGAAGCAGCAACCAATTGTTCTTAAAGGACAGAGACCAGATTCCACTGGTTAGTTGCACACTGGACAGTTCTTTTTCCAACCAACATGAGTAACATATATGCAAGAAAAACACGACAAGCCCTGTTTACAAGTAATAGTGAATGTACATCCGATCTATGTACAGTGTACACTTGATTGTTCTTTGTATGCACGTTGAGCCATGTTTACAGCTGAACATGTGATAGAAGCCCCACGTTTATCCCGGTATTTGTTCACAGATTCATTCATAAAGTGAATGCAGGTTGGGTCTTTCTTACTAACAGACGCATGCACATACAGGCAGGATGTATGTGCATTCACGGTGACATGAAGAAGGTTAGATTCTTGTAACATCACAGATTTATTGTGGTTTAAGTCTTTGCAGACTAAAGCTCACTTCATTAGATGGATGGGTAACCTCAGCTGACAGATTATGTATGGTAAAGAGAAGAAACCATGTGTACAAACGGGATAAAATGGCATCTGATATTTCTATGTACCCGCATCGTGGACATTGGACCCCTAATTTTTTTTTCCATTTGCCAAATGTGGATAACAGTCCATGTACCTGATGAAAATCAGCAATACTTAGAATACAACAAATGGGCTAGTCTTTAAAGGTGACTCTAGCCTTATGCTGTCAGGCCCTCAGTCAACTCACTCTCTACACCGTTTCTTTGAAGGAAACTTTATTGAAGAGATTTGAGATGCTTCAAAGGTGAAAGTCTTTGTTAGGACTAAGGGACAAAGCAACATGTCCCACGATATAATCAAAAGTCACCTTCCAGTCTTAACGTCAGGCACACAAAGCGAAACTAGCACCCCTGACAGATATATGGGTACAACCCAGCCATTCAAAGTCTTATCTTCTTCAAGGACGAGAGTCTGTGAGACTTCACGCCTTGAGGTGCATGTTTTGGGAACAGTTACAAAGCAGCTCATCTCTAACTCCTACCGTTCAATCAGACTCACACACATTCACACTCCCCTCCCCCCAGGAATGTCATGTCAGTGAGGGCAATAGATAAGGGGTCTGGGCAGGGCTATTTTTGGGCAGGAACGCACAGGAATGGAGTTCCGGCTGGCTCCCGAGTTGGCCACGCCCAGCAGGAACTCATTAGCATAATACGCCACACCCAACAGCAGAAACTCATTAGGATTGGCAACATTAGAGATGTGTGGCCTAACATGCCAAGGAGTTCCTGCTACAAAAAAGCCCTGGCTTTTGACAACAAGCAAGGTAAACAGAATAAGAAGGGAAAGGTGGGTGTGGCTGGATGACCACACTTCTGATAACATGGGGGTGTGGCCTCTAATGAGCCAGTCTGTCAGGGGTGTGGCCCAATATGCTAATGAGTTCCTGCTGTTGGGTGTGGCCAATTATGCTAATGAGTTCCTGCTGGGCTTTTTCTACAAAAAGAGCCCTGGGTCTGGGAAAGAGGACCAGATGGACAAGGAGCAGCAGGGTACAAGCAGCTAGTAAACAACGAGGTAAACATCCCAGTAACAGTCCGAGTCTGACACATGCCCATTTTGAAGCAACAGACTAAAAGAGCAATCCTAAATAGGTCTGCTCAGAATCCTACACAGGTCTATTAAATGGGGCATATTCCCAGGAAAATGCTCCTAGGATTTCACTTAACCTGCCTGTTGGAAGGAATGGACTGTGCGGTGTCGCTTAATGCTAGCACAGATTTTGGGGTCTCAGGAGAGGGCAGTACAGAGCAACCCCCTAGCCAGGATTTTTTGGAGGGGGATCTGGGGCCCTAGATGGGGCTCAAATGAAATGGAATGAACTTAAAAGTAGCTACTACTTTCCCCCTCCTGTTCCGTGCCGGCCCACTCAAGGAAGGAGGCTTACCCCAGAAGGCATTTGGGGGGGGGGGGAGGAAGGCATTGCAGCGCAGTAGCACCGCACGCCCCAGGCTCCGTCCTCATCCCCTGCCAACAGAAGGCCGTTCCTGGAAAAGGGAGAAAGGCTGCCCTTTACAAAGGGGATTTAGACCTGGGCTGCTCCTTTCCCCACCAATTATGGTGGGCATGCGAGCAGCCCGCCAGAAGTGCTCTTGGCCACCTTCCGCTGTTTCCCCGGAGCTGTCAGTTTTGCTCTCTCAATATCAATAATAGCCAAAACAGAGAACCACAGCCACTGGAATGCCACCCCCTCCCCCCCAAAAAAAGGCTGTGTATGGACGCTAAACAAACAAAAATGATTTGCAAAATATGTATACAAAATATATATTACGAGACAATGAAGTGGAAATAAATGCAAAGTATTTTATAACCTATACAATAAGGTTTCAAAGTTGAATGAAAACATGACGAAATTTCCGGATAATAATTTCGTTTTTTGAGTCTTCTTCTGAGAAGGACCAATACGTGACTTCAATCTGCAAAAACCATTTTTTCTACTTGGGGACAAGTCTGTGTACAGTTAGCAAATCATCATTCTTCAAACAGGAAAAGTAAATTCCTATGAGATTTGCAAAGCATAACAAGAATCTATAGACGGGCCACTATATTCAACAAAAAGAGTTCCGAATGTAGCCTCAGAATGGGAGGCTTGAGCCAGCTACACGGCTGGCAGCAGCCTGAGGCCTGAGGTTAGGAAGCCCCGCAAGTTGGGGGGCTTTAGGATGATGGGTGGAGCTTTGGGGTACATAATAGGGGGCTCAGCCCCCAAAGCCCCATCGCTGACTTCATCCCTGGTACAGAGTAAGCATAGGGGAAGACAGGGTGATCTCTGACCTGTCCTTCATCCACTCCTGCTGCTGTTCCTTTGTTTCTCAGCATGCTGCTCTCAGGGGTGCCTTCCTTCTGGTCACTTCCCTTCCCTCTCTCTCTCTCTCTCCCCCTTTTGTCCATCATGAGGGCTGGGCATGCCTCCTACAATCTCTCTCCATCCTTGTTTAGATAGCTGGAGGTCTTTACTCTGACTTTCCGCTAGTATGGAGTTTTCTTACAATGAAGAACTTCTATTTCTTTTCTAAGTAACAAGCCTAAGTACGAACTTATTCCTCAATAGGGATGGGCACAAACCTGCTGATGAATTAAAGTTCATCACGAGTTTTGACTGGTTCGCGGTTCACAAAGCAATGTTCATGAACTGAAGAACCCACCATGAACTTTCATGAATTTTGATGCAGTTCATGGAGGTTTGTGAAGAGCAAAAAGTGCAAAAAGCAGGAGTTTAAGCCCTTGCTTTCTGCTCTTCACAAAAACCCGGCTTTTTGCTCCCCGCAAAAAGCCGCAGGGAGCAGAAAGCAGGGGGCCATTTAAACCAAACAGTTGAGCAGCAGGGGTGGTGGTATTTGGTTTAAATGGCAGGGATCCAATCAAACCACTGCTTTCTGCTCCCTGTGGAAAGCATCGCGGAGCAGAATGCAGGGGTTTAAATGGCTCCAAGCTGCTCGTGTGACTTGCAATGCAATCGTAAACAGAGTACAGCCTTATAAGTCACACTGAAGTCAAAGAGCTTAGACCTTACATCTCCCACCGGTTGCCAGGAAGAATCAGGCAACCCTAGATTAGATAGATGTATCTCTGCTTAAGACGGCACCATTGGAATGGAGAGGCAGCAGATAATTAAAAATTAAGCATTTCTTTATTCTTCCCACTTGCTCCTCTCCCCGGGGTTTTCTTGCTTTTGAAGAAACCTCAGGTTCACCAGAGCATGTTACACTCATTAACGTAGAACATCCAGTTCACTCGTAGTGCAGCTTTTTGTGTTAGAAAATAAATGAGAGGGGGAGGGGAGGATGCAAGAATGGGTAACACTTCCTCTTTTTGTGTGTGTGTGTTTGTGTGTCTCCAGTACAACATGCAAAGTAGGGCTTTTTGCATCTCTCTTGTGGGAACTCCGAATACAGAAACAATCCATAGGCCTCACTGCGTACCCGTCCTGCTTTCTCCTCCCTAATGTTATGTTGCATAAGGGTCTGTCAACATGAAGAATCATAACATACCCTAGCTACATTTTAGACTATGGTCGAATCTGCATTTCCATTTTTTAATCAGTTTTGTTGCTGCTGTGACACCCTCCTTCTCTATGCTTGTCTGAACGTTGTTTGGAGAAGATTCTTTTAAAGCAGTGCAGAGGTGCAATGACAGTGGAGCCGCCCCGAAAAAAAAGACAAATGCAGATATGGCCTCTATCTCACATCGCAACAAGCTTCCTTTTCATCCCAATCCCACCCTCTCTACACTTCTTAAATGCAGCCTTGCTGTAGGGGAAATAGGTACCCCTCTGCTCTGGTGCTGCGGTGGCTCAAGTGGTTAAGACACTGACCTGCAGGCTGTGAAAGGTCAGTAGTTCAGCAGTTCGAGACCCGGGTGCCGCATGATGGAGTGAGCTCCCATCTCTAGTTCCAGCTCCTGCCAACCTAGCAGTCCGAAAGCAAGACATTGCAAGTAGATAAATAGGGACGACTTCGGTGGGAAGGCAACAGTGTTCCGTGCGCCTTGGTGTTTAGTCATGCCGGCCACATGACCACGGAAACGTCTTCGGACAGCGCTGGCTCTTCAGCTTTGAAACTGAGATGAGCACCGCAACCCTAGAGTCGGATTCGACTGGCTTTCGAGCAAGGGAACCTTTACCTTTACCTGCTCCCTTAAAAAACTTCAGCCAGGAAAAATGCCAAACGTTTATGGCCCCTTTTCCTTTCATGTCTTCAACAGATTCTTCCTTGTCAGCTAAAGTCTGCAGATAATTGTTCTCTCTATGCCATGGTAAACTTCACCTGATACTTTCTGCAGATTGCTGTTAAATAGACAGGAGCAGGCCAGGCTCGATTTTTCAGGTTAGTTGACACCCCTACTGGCCAGGAGCTGTAGGAGAGACATCCCATTGATAAATGTGGAGTGACACATTTCCCATCTGGGGTCCCAGTTGGACCTTGGCTTTCACATAATTCATTTGACTTCCTCATGCTCCAGATATACATGCCATTCTTCCCAAAGTTTTTCAGTGGGTTGTGACTCCTCTTCCTTTCTATAAAGGTTTCCCTTGCTCGAAAACCAGTCGAATCCGACTCTAGGGTTGCGGTGCTCATCTCCGTTTCCAAGCCGAAGAGCCAGCACTGTCCGAAGACGTTTCCATGGTCATGTGGCTGGCACGGAACGCTGTTACCTTCCCACCAAAATGGCACCTATTTATCTACTTGCAATTTCTTGTTTCGAACTGCTAGGTTGGCAGGAGCTGGAACTAGAGACGGGAGCTCACTCCGTCTTGCGGCACCCGGGTTTTGAACTGCTGAACTACTGACCTTCCACAGCCTGCAGTTCAGCGTCTTAACCACTTGAGCCACTTAGTCCGGAAATTGTCTGCAGGGAGCTCCTGAGAGGAGATTTCTTACCAAGTGTGGCTTTTTCCATCAAAGTACTGAAGACGGAGCTTGCACCTAGTGGAATTTCCCCTTCTTTGCAACTGTTTAGAGTACAAACGTCTTCTCAGACCAGGTGCTGGCAACTCCCCCCCCCCTCCGCCCCGCAAATAGAAATGGTTGGTTTTGTGACTTTTTGAGCATTAGGGGGCACCAATGCTCCACAAAACAGCTAATCTTAACCCGTCTTCCAGTGTCCTTCTCTCTCTCTTTTAATATTAGGAACAAAGGAAGGGATGTTCCATACCTTAGGTTATTTTCCTACAGAAAGAAAATCTGGGTGCAGCAAAAACAACAACAACACACAGACACAAAGCAAAAAGTTGAAGCTCAAATAACAGGTGGAGTAGCCCAAAGAACTGTACAGGAATTAACAAATCACTCAAACAAGTTCACTATTGGCAGACATTACCTGTAGAAAGGGTTGATCCTACTGAAATTAACCATTTGAACTTGACTGTTAGCGGCCACTATGTGCCTGTCATTTGAAGTTCAACACAAATGTTTGCTAAAAGATTATGCGTTGGGAAGTGTAGCCATGTAGAAGAAGAAGAGGAAGAGGAAGAAGAAGAGGAAGAGGAAGAAGAAGAGGAAGAAGAGGTGTTGGGTGTTACAAGTTAAAACACTTGTTCAGTATTTACTGGGTTAATGATGTTTGTTAAGTCACATGTTTGTTTGTAACCAATCTGTTTAGAGAGTTAGAAAGCCCGGTAACTTCAGATCTAGTTTGCTGTTCTGATTGGAGACCAGAGTGCCAAGTATTAGCATTTTATGGTTCTTTGTTCTGACCAAGAAGAAGAAGTTAGTCTTCGTCTCTCTTCTGCCTTTTTCAGTCTAGCTGTAAGGATGTAGGAACATTAGCTCTTTGTTATTTTACATCCCGTGTACCTTTTCCCCATGCTAGGTTGTAGTAAACTTTTATTCCTTTAAAACACACCGTGGACTCTGCCTCTTTAATACTCTGCTGATTTACTTTAAACTTAAGAATACCTAACAAGAGGTGGTGGTGGTGACTGGTAGATGATGTTCTACAATTCAAGATCTAGCCAACTTTCTGGGAACTGCAGATGTATCTTTGCAGGATTCTTGCTGTTCCAGGCAACACTGCCTTCTGGAGCAGAGCTGGTGGTATTTGCTCAATGCCAAAAATGTCCAGGTGTTTATTGAGACTTCTGGGCACTGCTCCAAGGGACCCAGTAGTAACTAGCATGATGGTAACCTTCTTATCTTCACTCTATTCATTGGTCTTGGTATTTCATCATCTTCTCCTGTTCTTTCTTTTCTATTCTGCTGTCTCCTGGGATTGCAGTGTCAATTATCCAAACCCTATTTCTCCTTTTTCTACAATGGTGATACCAGGGGTGTGATGCTCCAGGTGTTTATCTGTTTGTAAGAGGAAGTCCCAAAGAATCTTGGTTTCATCATACTCCATGATCTTGTCTGGTTTGTGCTCCCATGAATTTCTGACAGGTGGTAAGCCACACTTCATTCAAAGATTCCAGGTCCCGGTCACACGAGCCGGATGATCCGCTGCTGAAGGGCGGCAAATCAGAGCCGGAGCAAAAAGAACCGCAGGAGCACGATCCAACGCACCCCTGCGGCTCCGTGCTCCGTGCCCTGGCAGCTGATCACACGGTGCGCAGCAAACTGGCAGTAGCACGGTTGTGCGCATGGGTGGGATGGGGAACGGCGCCAGCTGCAATGGCCTACCAGCGCTTCCCCGACCAGACGCCTTCCATTGGCCAGCATCATCCGGTAGGTACTGCTGTTTTGCTAGTACCTTTTTGATGCACGTTTGTGGGCCGAAGAGACGGATCGGGGATGGGTGCGTGCCGCTTCCCAGATATTGCTGTGTGAACGCGCCCGCTTGATACGCCTCTGATCTGTCCCTCTTGCGGATCAAATCCTGCCTTGTGACTGGGGCCCCAGTGCAACACAGTTGTAACTCGATTGTGATATTCTTTATAATCAGTTTGAGCAATTTTACGGCAGGCATTGGCCATGTGGTTGACTGTTTCATCCTTTGTCTTGCAAAGTCGACATTTGCTGTTATCACTGGTCTTCTGAATCTTGGCTTTCATATTTTTGGTTCTGAGTGCCTGCTCATGTAGCTAGAATGAGCCCTTCTGTTTCTTTCTTCAAGTGCCCATTTTGGTGCCACTGCCAGGCATTTTCACTATTAATGTCATTCTCTCTGTCTCTCAAATATTGCCCATGTGAGTGCTTTTCCTTCTAGTTGTCAAAGTGAGTTTTGATTGCAATCTTTTTGTAATCTTCTTTGGTTTTCGTAATCTTAAATAAGTCCCCCTTGTGCACTTCAACTAGAAGCTTCTCTTTGCTTTTCTTGATGATGTCATTATGATCGACTGATTGATTCAGTGCTCCTTTCTCTTCAACAGCTTGCTTAACTTTCAGGAGACCTCACCCACCTAATCTTCTTGGTAAATTATCATTATTGTTGTTATCTTGTTAAGTATTATTAATTAATGATTAATTAATTAACTAACTAATTATATCCCGCCTTTCTGCTCTGCAGGAAAGAGGGATCACTGGGTGAACGCCAAACAAAATAAACTATTTGCCTGCTGGTGGAAGATGGCAACAGAAGGAGATAGTGTAAGAATATTAAATGCACCAGAGAATAGCACCCCTCTACTTTTAGAAGAAGGGGTTTCATGGGATGCAGTTTTTGACATTCCTGCAATATTTTATTATATTTTTATCCCACCTTTATTTCAGGGAGTCCAGAACAGGTATGTGGTGCCTACCTCCTCCTCTGTTATCATAACAATCCTGAAAGGTAGGTTAGTTCGAGAGGAAATGCCCCAACGTAACCAAATCAATTTCATGGCAAACAGGGATCTGAATCTTCCCAATCATCGTTTAATAGCCTAACACTATAGCTGCGGTGGCTCAAGTGGTTGAGACACTGAACTGCAAGCTGGAAGGTCGGTAGTTCAGCAGTTCGAGACCCAAGTGTGCTGCATGACGGAGTGAGCTCCCATCTCTAGTTCCAGTTCCTGCCAACCTAGCAGTTCAAGAGCAAGAAATTGCAAGTAGATAAATAGGTACCGCTTCGGTGGGAAGGTAACAGCGTTCCGTGCGCCTTGGCATTTAGTCATGCCGGCCACATGATCACAGAAACGTCTTCGGACAGCGCTGGCCCTTCGGCTTGGAAAAGGAGATGAGCACCGCAACCTTAGAGTTGGATTCGACTGGCTTTTGAGCAAGGGAAACCTTTACCCTTTACCTTATACTACACTGACTCCCAGCACTACAATTTGTCAACCTACACCTGTTTAAACTCCCTCTTGTACACAACTGTTAGACGTTCAATAGCTTTCATTGCAGTCAAAGTTCCCTAAGACACACACACTGACCTTCCAAACTGCATAACTGTGGCAGGAAAAAATTACTGATTCTGTATTTCACATTATACAATTTACAGGTGTTTTTGGTTTTTTTTAAACATGGACATTTATCTCGCCATACAAAGAAATACAATTCTAGTCCAGTGGCAAGATTCTAGTCCAGAGGCACCTTTAAGACCAACAAAGTTTTATTCAAGGTGTAAGCTTTCATGTGAATGCATAAAACTTTGCCGGTTTTAAAGGTGCCACTGGACTTGAATTTGGTTCTGTTGCTTCGGACCAACATGGCTACCCACCTGAATCTATATACAAAGAAATACTCATTTGCAATGGCCTATAAAAAATGGACCATGGAACAACCGCCAAATGTCAGTTTGTAGCATAAGCATCATGGGACCTGTGCATAGAAATATGCTGTGAAACAGCCTCGTCCATCAGACATAACTCTCACAACCAAATGATGCATTCACATAATGCCTAGATCCTGAAGATATCCCATAGGCAGTGTTCCTTCTAAGCTGAGTTAGTGTGCGCTAGCTCACCGTTTTTTAGCCTCCGGCTCACACATCGACGCATCCTGGATCCCCATCCATAGCTCACTCAGTCCCTCCCTCCAACCCGGGCGTGACACTCACAAAGTAGAATTTTTGCTCACAAGACTTCACAGCTTAGAGGGAACATTGCCCATAGGTGCTTTTTCTCTTTTCCCCAGATTCAGCAATGACTTACTCTAAGGAGCCAGAATAGAGCATACTCTTCTTTTGGAAGATTATTAGCACTGGCACTTGAATGGTACATCTGTGGTTCAGCGCAGACAGTTATTCCTGGGCTAATGCTCCAGTTCTCTAGGTGAGGGGAAAGGTGTGGGCCCCTGCCTTCTATTATACACAAATTTAAAAAGGCGAATAATTTGTTTCCCGGTTACCAATATCTTAAAGGTAAAAGGTAAAGGCCCCCTTGCTCGAAAGCCAGTCGAATCCGACTCTAGGGTTGCGGTGCTCATCTCCGTTTCAAAGCCGAAGAGCCAGCGCTGTCCGAAGATGTTTCCGTGGTCATGTGGCCGGCATGACTAAACACCAAGGCGCACGGAACGCTGTTATCTTACCACTCCCCATTTTGATGCAGAATTATGTATATCGGACCTGTGGGCCTCTCTACGCGTTACCATGCTTACAGCTAGGGTTGCCAACAGTCCTGGAGAACAACGCCCTATCCCTTAAATAGAGAGTTGATATGTAGAAATGCACGGCTGAAGCTTTTAGTACCAAGAACTAACATCGCCTGGTAAATAGCATCTCGTTATGCCTCCGTTGAAGGGACGGGCCAGGACTTTTCTCTCTCCAGGCAGTTGGCAAGGCTAGTGACATTCCAGGCTCTGTCAGATGTGGACAGGGAATTACATGTTGAAATTTAATTACCAGGTGCAGGGGTCCAATGTGGATGGGGACTGTGGCATGCAGAGAAAGGCTTTTAAGCCTTCCCTCACTCCCCGGGGGGATGCGGTTTGTCCTGACCGGTGACACTTCTGTATTAGGGCTGCCAAATCCCCCCGGGGGACGGATTTCCCCCTGCTTTGGAGGCCCGATTTCTGACGCCACGCAATCAGGCCCTGGGGAAAACCCCACCCCGGCGTCCACGTCAGCCGGATGTGACGTCTGACGCCGGGCACGCTGGGGGCGGGGCCACAGCATTTGAGGGGAAAACAAAGAGTTTTCCCCTCAAATGGCTATGCCCCCCCCCCAGCGTGCCCGGCATCACACGTCACATCCGGCTGATGTGCATGCGGCGCGCGCTCGGCATCGCCAGCCGGGAGCCCCCCGCCGCCAGGTAAAACACATTCGGCAACCCTATTCTGTATACAAATGGGCTACAATGTACGGTTCTCCAGTGGGACAAACAGCAGCTCCCAGAGTAATTTCTGATCAGGAAAATGGCACATGGGGGAAGGGCTTAGGATCACTCTCCCTGTGCATCATGGTCCTGACCCAAACTGAGCTCCACAAACCTGGGATTTAACTTTCAAGATGGAACTTCCTGTGCACATCTGCCAGGACTCCGGGGAGACAGGACACGGGGCAGATGCATAAACAAGTGCAACCTGTACCTAAGCCTTGTATCTCATGGCCTTTACTGCGCAGTAGATGGGAGGGGTTATGTGCCTGCTCCTTCACCATGCAATGGAGCACAAGCCTAGAGTCAGCAGCTACAGACAACACCGACCAAGGGAAGACCATCCACCACTCACAACAATGTTCAAAACTATACATTACATTCAATGAAATACAAAGAAGGGTTAGCGGTCACAACCCTACAGAGTGTACAGACATTGATCCAACAGATTGCTCATAACAATCAAACATAGTTTAAAAAAAATAACATGTTCGAAACCAACAGTAGGCTCCTCTGTAAGTCCATGCATAGATGGTGTCCATAGACCTCCAAACAGAAAGTAACTGCAGCAGAAGACTGTGGCCTATTATGCTAATGAGTTCCTGCTGGGCTTTTTCTACAAAAAAAGCCCTGCCCCCAGCCCTTTGAGATAGGTGAAGCTGAGAGTGTGCGACTGGCCCACGGTCACCCAGCAAGCTCCACGGCAAAGTGGGGATCCAAACCAGTACACCATGCTGGCTCTGTCCATCGCTTTTGACACATCTGATATCCACACCTTTTGACAGAGTTGATACCCGTGCAGAGATATCCTGTCTGTCCATTTTCAAATGCAGACTGTCCACCAGACCTAACTAAAACCAGTTGTATAACCAAGTCTGAAGCGACCTTTGCTTACAAAGGAAAAGTGGGATAAAATAATCACCCCCATGCAAGGGAAAATGGGATAGCACCAGTGCTCCCTCTAAGCTGTGGAGTCTTGTGAGCAAAAATTCTACTTTGTGAGCTACTAGCATGAAAATTGTGAGTGAGCAACTTGGCTACTGCATCAATGAGTTGGCTCTGGAGTCATCCTTCCTGAGCAAGGACAAAAAAAATCTGTGAGCTGGAGGCTGAAAAACTGTGAGCTAGCTCACACTAACTCAGCCTAGAGGGAACACTGGATAGCACTACTTTTGTACTCAGCTTGGGGTTAGAGCCAATAGGAGCAGTGATCATTTATTTTGCAGTGGAGTGGCAGTACACACTGTTCTGAAATGCTTTACTGCCTAAGTTAATTTGGGCATAAACGACTGTTGTTTGGAAAGAAAGGATGAATGTACTCCCTCCAAGTAGCTTCTCCTTCTCAGGCAACTCTATCGCCAGCTGTGAATCTCGAGAGTCTGCCTTTGTGCTTTAGATTTTGCCAGTGAATAGTGGCACTTTTAATTAAAGATTTCATTTCTTGCAAAGCCGTACGCTCTTTTATCAGAAGCACTGACCTAGGTCTCCACATGGCCATCTAAAAATCGCACACTTGCTCAGACACCCTTGCTAGTATGTCAACCAAGACTAAAGCACCTTATATGAGATTTTAAGATGGTGGATAAAACCAACATAGGTTCACAAGATGCACCACCTGTTTCGGCATTCTCTGATATTTTGAATGCTGCAACAGGTATAAAGACCAGGATCCATCTTGACTGGGATGAACTCCTTGTTAACTGCTTGCTCCTGATTAACTTCTTGTTCCTATAACATATTGGAACATCCTGAATACCACTTTTCCATGCCAAAATCAATGGCAGTAAAGTTAAGAACATAAGAGACGCCAATGTTGGATCAGGCCAAAGGCCCATCCAGTCCAACACTCTGTGTCACACAGTGGCCAGAAATACCAGGGGCCTTCAGGAGGTCCACCAGTGGGGCCAGGACACTAGAAACCCTCCCACTGTTGCCCCCCCCCCCAGCACTAAGAAGACAGAGCATATCTATACCTTGTGGCTTATAGCCACTGATGGACCTCTGCTCCATATGCTTATCTAATTCCCTTTTGAAGCCGTCCATGCTTGTAGCCATCACCACTTCAGTGTGTGAAACTGTCAGGTCAAAACATTCATAACGCCCTGTGTCACAAAATCAATCCACCCAACTCAAAGATTCTATCTAGAACTAGTATTCTATAACAGTATGAGCAGTGATAAAAGGCCAATATATTGGAAGGGTTGCTGAATTTATGCCTATTTATGTAAAGAATTGCTTCTAATAGGCTTTGATGTTGGGCTTATCAAAAGCTAATTTTATGATGCTAAAGTGACTCATAAGGAAGGTAACTAAAACTCAGTTATGGTACAGAACAAATCCCCATCGGACCAGATAGTCTGCTACAGGAGAGTTAAACATACGACCCAGGGGCCATATCAGACCGAAGGGACTTGTGTGACCAAAGAGGCAATCCATGTCCAGAAGCTGCCACTGCCCCATCCATCCTCAGCCACAGGGGCAGATTAAGGCTCACACTGGTGCCCTAAGCAATGACCAATCTTGGTGCCCCCCTCCTCCTTTCCACACTGACCCCAGTCCATGTTAGTTGTTGACCTGTCCGACCAGATAGACAATGCAGGTTGCAGCAATACAAAAATGTATTCATATGATCACACAATAGACTGTACAAACTAAGGTTTTCACCCTTTTCCCAACTCTGTGGTGCCCCCTTTGGCTCTGGTGCCCTAAGCACATGCTTAGTCTGCTTAATGGTTAATCTGCCCCTGCTCAGCCAGACTGACTGCCACCACCATACCAGTCACTTGCTCAGGACAAGAAGAAGGAGAAGGAGGAGGAGAAGAAGAAGAAGAAGAAGAGGAGGAGGAGGAGGAGGAGGAGGAGGAGGAAAAGAAGAGGAGGGGGAGGAGGAGAGGAGGAGGAGGAGGAGAAGAAGAAGAAGAGGAGGAGGAGAAGGAGGAGATTGGATTTATACCCCGCCTTTCACTTGGAGTCTCAGAGTGACTTACAAACTCCTTTCCCTTCCCCTCCCCACAACAGACACCCTGTGAGGTGGGTGGGGCTGAGAGAACTCTGACACAAACTGCTCTTTCAGGAACAGCTGTTCCAGAGCTTGTGACTGACCCAAGGTCACATCAGCAGGTGCAAGTGGAGGAGTGGGGAATCAAACCCGGTTCTCCCAGATTAGAGTCCGCACACTTAACCACTACACCACACTGGCCCCTACACTGCACCAAAGTCACCACAACAGCACACTGCTGCTCTCTCTTTCTGAACAGGTGCACCCACATAGCTCTTGCTTCCTTTCCTTTCGCACAGGTACGCTTGCTTAGGATAAGAAACCAGCATGCTCTTTCATATGCCTCCTTGTCCCAAACTAGCAACTGGCAGGGTGTTGGTGTTGGGGAAATTATTCCAATGTATTTGTGTAACTTAGCAGAGTATACTAGGCCGTAAGTACAGCACAAGCCATGTGGTTATCTGAGGCTGCGTGCATATATGTATGAAAACAAAAGATACATGCAGACTTCTTCAGATTTCAAACTAATAAGGAGCTTTATAGCAAGAACTCCATTCTCTAGATCAGAGGTCTTTTTGTAGAAAAAGAGGTGCAGGAGTTCATTAGCATAACCCATTAGCATAACTTATTTGCATATGCCACACCCCCTGACATCACCGGAAGTGTTTCAGAAGGCACCACTGGACTGTTTTGGATTGCTAGCTATTGGGGGGGGGGGAACGTGCAGATCTGTCCTCGCAGAGAAGGGAGAGCTTGTACCTGAATAAAACTTGGTCTTAAAGGTGCCACTGGACTGTTTTGGGCCGGGGGGGGCCCTCTGCAACTTACCTGGCTGCTTCTTGCTCTGACTGAGGGCTGCTGGGAGCAGGGGTGGGGCTTCTTGCATGTGCCTGCCCCCTGGGCTCTTTACTGCCGGAGCTCCGCTCCTCTGCGCTCCTGCAGGAAATGACCCCTGAGAAAGATGAGAGATAGCGCATCTGATCTAATCTAACTAGCTGGATGTCCATAGATGCAAGACGTCTGTCCTGCTCTCATGGTGCCAAAATGGAGAGTCTGGCAATGAGTGCAAGAGAGAGAGGTGTCGAGCCAGAAGGAAGGAACTTCCCTGAGAGTAGCAATCTACACTTCAAAGGGATAGCAGTAGAGAAGAAAGGAAAGGATACTCTGTGTCCTATGCCTATCACTCTCTCTCTCTCTTTGGTAGCCCCCTCTGAACTCTGAGGCTAAGAGACAGCCCAAAGGCCTCCAGTTCCAACAGGTGGCAGCCAGGCCAGCTGGGAATGGATGAGGTGCCTGTATCCACAGCAGCCTGGAATGGTCTCAACACCACAAGGAAGCAACTCTCACACAACTTCCTCTATATACCCAATAGTGAAGTTTAGCCCCCATCTGCGGATACCTAAATCTGTGGATTGGGACCACACTGGCGCTAAACAGATTTTTTCTGCAAACTTGGAGGACTCCTCATGTTTGCAGGAAAGCATGGAATCTTTTAAATAATAAATTGGGGGATTTATTATTTATTTATTTATTTTTCGCATTTATATCCCGCCCTTTCCCGAAGGCTCAGGGCGGCTAACAGGGGCACCAAGTGCCAGGTAAAACAATATCATATAGTTTAAAACAAAGCATATAATTAAAACAAACACGAATAGTTTAAAACCATAAATTACAATCAAATATAACAATCCCCCCCTCAAATAAACATGCGTTCTCTGTGCATGCGCAGACAACACAACTATCTACCTCCTCCTCCTCCACGGTGGTGATGATGGCCAGGATCTAATGCTGGCCTGGTAATGGTGGTGACAAGCAGCACCAGACTCAGAGGCCGCAGCACTGATGGGGGCGGGGGAGAGGAAGCTAGGCCCAACGGCAAGAGAAGTAGCACTGATGGGGGGAAGCCTTAGCAGGCCCGACAGCAGCTGCAGTGACTGGGGGGAGTCGCACCAGCCGGGACGCAGAGGCTACAAGCTGTGATGGGGAGAGAAGCTGAGGCAGGGCAAAGCTAGAAGCTGTCCTGGGGCTGCTGGAGTTGTTGGTGATGGGGGGTGTCTTGGTGGCCCTGGGATGACAACAGGGTGGGAGGTGCTCAGAGCTCGGTAATGGGTGGGAAGGGAGCCACGGCAGCCCCAGCATCAGCAGGGGCAATTGAGGGGGAGAAGCCGCAACAGGGCAAAGATGGGAGCTGGGCTTGGCCTGCCCCAATTGTTGTGGGGGGGGAAGCTGCAATGGCTCCAAGGATACAGCTGCAATGGGGAGGTAATGAAAAGAGGGAAAGGGATTCAACCTCCCCCCCCCCCGAGTATCACAGGTAGGCAGGGGCGGAGCTACATTTCTGGGGCCCTGAAGCTCGAACTGTTATGGGGGCCCCTTTGCAACCAGCAACAATAGGGCAACATCCAACGAAGTCCAAAGAGCCTCGCTGCCCTAGCAAGGGTCTCAAGGCTCAGATGGCAGAGAAGAGGGTGATGGGGTGGAGCCCTTGAAAATGGGCCATACAGTGAGCCCCCTTCCTACCAACAAGGACGTCGGGGTAACTGCTGTTATCTTCTTCAATGGTGTTATTCCACGGCAGATCACGACTACATATCAGATTTGGATTAAAATTTCCTAGACTATGCCTTATAGTTTTCAGGTTATAGGGGATGAAAATTAGGGAAACGTATACATGCATGATGCATCATAGAATGATGAAATAAAACATAGCAGAGATTACAGTTAATATATTTTATCTTAGACGCCTATGAGAATACATACTACATGAAGCACATTTTACAAAATACTCTTTTTTCTGTTTTTTCAGCAACATATCCACATACAGTTTTGTCATATGAGAGCTTCCTTGCAATGTCATTTTCTACAGACAATATGCATAAAGAACTTAAGGGCTCTTCAGTCATGGTGAATCGAAATTTGTTCTTTACAAAGGAAAGTTTCGAGAAATTCCTTTCTACTTCACAGCTTGTCAAGTACAGCTTAAGCACAGTAGTAATATTGGGGAACACTTCAATCAGGCGTTGCTCATAAACTGAAGAACTTCTGCGCATTGCATTTCATATGGTGTGTTTTCTTCTGAGTTCTGGGATTTCCTCAGGTGTAAATATTCTTTGAACTGGTAACACTCATTTACTAATTTATGGTCAATATCATCTTTGTAATGCAATATCATAATATTGTCCTCATCAATTTCAGACTTGTTCACTAATTCTGAAAGGAACTCGAACCTTTTTGCAATCTGCTCAAACAGGTCAATCCTCTTGCCTAACTGGATTACCAAGCAGTCATAAAGTTGATTTAGAACTTATATCCTAATTTTTTTCAGGTCCTTTCAAAGAAGCCCTTGTTCCATCTGAAAATTCCTTTGTAACCATATGTTTGGAAGCATCAGAATAACTTGTGATAATATCTTCATACAAACCTTTTGCTTCTGATTCATAGTGTACAATCCGGTCAGCTGAATTTTCTCGGAGCTCTTTAACAAATGAAAGTAAAGATAACAGCAGGATATACAAATACATCAAAACCAGGAGTTTGGAACTTCTTGCTTGTTTTGTTGAAATGCTCAAGAACCTCTTCCTAAACAACTGTTAAAATAGCATATTCCATCTTTACCAGCTTGTGGTATAAATTCTTTGCATCTCGTTTACATTCAGGCTTCTCTTCTGAGTCTTCAGAAATATGTTTGAGAGTTCGTAAAATACCTGTATATCCATTTTTAATTGCCCGAACTGCTTCATATTGTGAAGACCATCTAGTTACACTTAAGGTCTTTAGGGAAAAATCTAGATTGTCATGTGTGTTTAAAATTCCCCATCTTTGTGGAGATCCAGAAAAGAAAACATACAGCTCCTGCAAAATGCCAAAATAGTCAGCAACTTCAGGCACAGTAGCCTTTACTCTAACAAGGCTGAGTGAACGGGCGGCACATGGTACATAGTCTGCATACCTGTTAATGTTTTTAAAGGGTGCTTGCAGCCCTTTCTCTGAGCCCTTCATGTTAGATGCATCATCGTAGGACTGACCACAGCTTATGTTTGCCCAGAACTTCTTGTATTTTGTTGAACAAGGTCATGGATGAATGGTTTTCTATTGGTATAAATGTAAAAATCTCTCACAGGGTTTTCCAGTATAGCAGTATCGAACCACAATTACCAGCTGGTCAAAATGTGTCAGGTCAAGTGTAACATCAACAATAATAGAGTAGTATTTGGTGTATGGATCATTGATTTGAGTCACAATTTCATCTTGCACATTTCATCTTGTTCTTCATACACGGTTTTGGTTAGGTAAGTAATATTTACTTTTCCATTTTTACATTTCTCAAGATGTTCATGCAAAAATGGGTCAAACTCTGCAATAAGTTCAATGGCCCCCATGAAGTTTCCATTATTTGGTGAGCCCCACTTCTCCTCATGACCTCTAAAGGCTAAACCTCTTTCACTTAAAAACTTTATAACAGCTACAACTCTTTTCAGTACTTCAAAACAGGACTGTATGTCTTTTCTCAGCTGTTCTTCACGTTGCTGATCCAGAGTGTTTTTATTTGACTTTCTTGTTATCCAACACAACATTCCCCTCTTATGTTCCATGCTGTCTTCATGATTCTCCGGAGTTCTGAGTACATTCATCCAGTCAGAAAACCCACCTGTTGTGAGTAATGTTTGGCACTTAGAAAAGAGTTTGCAAGCAAAACAGTATATACAGCCTTTGCTCTTTGAGTCAACTAACCAGGATCTCATCACAGTCTGACCCTTTCTCAATCTTTTTTTCAAAGTATTTGTTTGAGAAACTTCTCTTTTGCTCCTTGTAAACCTTGCTGGATTCAATATATACATCATCTGTTTTTTTTATTTTGAAAAAGAAACTGATGTTTTGCATTAAACGTTTCTGTATAAAATCATTATCAACTGTTATGGCCTAGTTTGCAAGGTCACTGTATTCTTTGACATCACTGAATTTGCTTCCTGTTTCCACTCTGCCTCTTCTTGTTCCATGGTACTTTCATGTTGACCACTGTAATTGTCATCTGTATCAAAAGTGTCAAAGGTAGGTTGATGATTGCTAGAAA
>NW_015168114.1:138711-141435 GCF_001447785.1 Gekko japonicus
CCAGGTTAACCACACAATATTGGAACATCAGATAAGATTTCCAGGCTGTATCTGGGAGGCTGCAGTTCTTCTCACTTGGATCCTGAATCCCACTTCACCTTTGTTTTAAAAGATCTCTAATACTTGCACAGATTACCAACATTTACTTGCAGTGACCCAAAGCAGGCCTTGAAACAACAGGATCTGTGCAAGCCTTCCCCTCCCCTTATGGTGCAGCTTCTTCCTGGGCCAGGTCAAACTCCTCAGAAGCATTAACAAACAGAATGCTAAAAACATGTATTGCAACAGTCCTAAATAATAATAATTTACCTGCAATAATCCAAAGCAGGCCTTGAAACAACACGATCTGTGCAGGCCTTTCCCCACCCTTATGGTGTTGTTGCTTCTTCCTGGGCCAGGCTGAACTGCTAGGCTGCTGGGAACAACCAGCCCATTTTAGGGGAAGCTACCCACTGCGGTGGCTCAAGTGGTTAAGACGCTGAACTGCAGGCTGTGGAAGGCCGGTAGTTCAGCAGTTCGAGACCCGAGTGGGCCGCATGACGAAGTGAGCTCTCGTCTCTAGTTCCAGCTCCTGCCAACCTAGCAGTTCGAAAGCAAGAAATTGCAAGTAGATAAATAGGTACCACTTCGGTGGGAAGGTAACAAAGTTCCGTGCACCTTGGTGTTTAGTCATGCCAGCCACATGACCACGGAAACGTCTTCGGACAGCGCTGGCTCTTCGGCTTTGAAATGGAGATGAGCACCGGAACCCTAGAGTCGGATTCGACTGGCTTTCAAGCAAGGGAAACCTTTACCTTTACCTTTTTACACCACTGAGCATGCTCCATTCTAAGGTCAGTATTAAGTACTTCAACCCACTGGCCTATGATTCTGTCACTAAAATAGCCTTATTTTAATAACAAACACTTTAAAAACTCCATTAATTTTTGTTGAAAAATTCACTCATTAAAAACAAAAGCTTCATTCGTTTCACAGTAGATCCGCCTCTGCAGGTAAGGTTGCCAGCCTCCAGGTGGGGCCTGGGGATCTCCTACTTTTACAACTGATCTCCAGCCGACAGAGATCAGCTCCCCTGGAGAAAACGGCTGCTTTGAAGGGTGGACTCTCTGGCATTGTACCACGCTGAGGCCACTTCCCTCCCCAAACCCCACTGTCTCCTGGATCCACCCTCAAAGTCTCCAGGTATTTTCCATCCCAGACCTGGAAACCCTACGGGTCCCCACTTATGTGTGCATGATTCTCTGTTCTGTATGCTTCCTTCTGGCCTTCCGTACTACTACCAGGGCTATTTTGGGGCAGGAACGCACAGGAACGGAGTTCCGGCTGGCTCCCAAGTTGGCCACGCCCAGCAGGAACTCATTAGCATTATAGGCCACACCCAACAGCAGAAACTCATTAGGACTGGCTACATTAGGGGTGTGTGGCCTAGCATGCAAAGGAGTTCCTGCTACAAAAAAGCCCTGGGTTTTGACAACAAACAAGGTAAACAGAATAAGAAGCAAAAGGTGGGTGTGGCTGGATAAGCACACTTCTGGTAACATGGGGATGTGGCCTAATATGCTAATGAGCTGTGCTGTCATGGGTGTGGCCTATTATGCTAATGAGTTCCTACTGGGCTTTTTCTACAAAAAAAGCCCTGACTACTTCCATCAGTCACTTTGCCCATCTGCTGCAGGTGCAGTCAGGGTCCTGAACACAAAGAAGACCGTTCCTTAGGTTTCCTCCAGTTTAAAGGTGGGCTACCATGAGCTGTCTTCAAGGGCAGCTCCATGTACAATTGTCAAGTATTGAGGTTCTAGGAACATGGATCACTGTAGTCAAACTGGATGAATCTAGAAAGAAATACTATGTCTCTGGCAGGTATAACTGATAGAAGGCACTTTTCGACACCGTATCAACCCTAACCCTAACAAAAAACTCAGGTTACTCATCCAATGAGAGGCTCACTCCATCCAGTGTAAGCAAACTAATTCCTTCCAGAACATCAGCTTTTCTGACCAACAGTCATGATCCTAGCCATATAGTAGTGAGGCCTACAGGCTCTAGGGAGGCCTAGAGTCTCCAGGAAAGCCTGTACTAAGGTAGCATCAAGGCCTACATTTCCCAGGTCTCCTTTGGATCCTGTGATTCGTTAACAGGGGATTGGGAGGGAAAACGTACACCAGTAGAGGAGCAGAGGGTGGTGCTTGAGGAGAAAAGATAAAAGGCCTCGCCCGAAGTGGGAGAGGGGTTCACTCCTAGGGAGCAGAGCTGGTGTGAGGCTGCTGCAGATGGAGGAATCCCTCATCCAAAGGCGGTGAGTCCAAATACCTAGAGAAGGCTAGGTACAGTATATTCAGCAGGGGTCTTTTCCTAGAAAAAGAGCTGCAGGAGCTCATTAACATACGGTATGCTAATGAGCTACTAGGCTATTAGCATAATAGCTCATTAGCATATGCAACACCCCCTGACATCACCAGAAGTGATGTCAGAAGGGGAAGCAAAAGGGGGGGAAGGCATATTCAAAAACCTCCCCTTCCCTACCCCGGGGGGGGGGAGCGAAGAGAGAAGGGATTTAAAGTTTAAACCCCTTCTCACTAGAGTTGGGTCGCAGAAGGAGGAAAGAGGGAAGGAAAGAGAGAGAGAATAGAGAGAAGAAAAGAAAAGAAGAAAGGGAAGAGGGAAAGAAAGAGAAGGAAAGAAGGAAGGAAAGAGAAAGAGAAAGAGAAGGAAAGAAGGAGGGAA
>NW_015168114.1:141905-173753 GCF_001447785.1 Gekko japonicus
GGGACACCGACGACAGGCCTCCTCGGGGCTGCAGCACTCCAGCATGGGCCCCGGGACACCGATGACGGGCCTCCTCAGGCCTTCCTGGGGCCGCGGCACTCCAACGCAGGCCCCGGGACACCGACGGCGATGACGACGCTCCGGCACGCTCCGGCCCCAAAAGACCCCTGATATTCAGATGCATTAGGGTTTCTTATTTTCTTGGTTTACCTACTTTTACTCTGGTCATCTTTCCTACATATTATTGAATTAAAGTTGTTGTTAAATCTCTTTAATAAAAATAGTTTTTCACTCTGCCTGGGTCCTCACGCCTCATTTGGTCATTTATGAGAAGGAATCCTCTGGAAAAGGAGTGCATAAAGATGTAAGGTGGGTGCTCTGGGCCTTCCCAAGGAGACCCATACCAGAGTGGTGGCAGCCATGAGAGAACCTTTCTAGCTGCTGCCTGTGACACCGGCATACCACTTTCCCATCTGGATTCAGTTTATTCTCCTTTTGTCACTTGATCACAGCAACCAGACACTGGTAAGGACAGAGGTAGTGCTTCTGGAGGCTTCGCCAAAGAAATAAATACCTGGATGTCATAAGCATATTAATGATATCCAGCCCTAGGACTTTTTTTCCTGGGGGAATCTGCCAAAACAGAGTTAAGAACATAAGAACATAAGAGATGCCAATGTTGGATCAGGTCAAAGGCCCATCCAGTCCAACACTCCGTATCACACAGTGGCCAGAAATACCAGTGCCATCAGGAGGTCCACCAGTGGGGCCAGGACATTAGAAGCCCTCCCACTGTTGACCCGCCCAAGCACCAAGATGACAGAGCATCACTTGCCCCAGAGCCCCTATCTATACCATGTGGCTAAGCACCCACCACTTCCTGTGGCAGTGAATTCCATGTGTTAATCACTCTTTGGGTGAATAAGTACTTCCTTTTATCCGTTCTAACCCGACCGCTCAGCAATTTCATGGAGTGCCCACGGGTTCTTGTATTGTGAGAAAGGGAGAAAAGTACCTCTTTCTTTACCTGCTCTTTCCCATGCATAATCTTATAAACCTCGATCATGTCACCCCTCAGTCGTCTTTTCTCCAAGCTAAAGAGCCCTAAGCGCTTTAACCTTTCCTCATAGGGAAAGTGTTCCAACCCCTTTATCATTCGAGTTGCCCTTTTCTGCACTTTTTCCAAAGCTATAATATCCTTTTTAAGGTGTGGTGACCAGAACTGCACACAGTATTCCAAATGAAGTTCTAGAACTTCTTCAACAAAATTATTTTTAAAATGTTCATACAGATTGAAAACTTTATTTCCCTCTTGAGAGTTCCAGCACCTCTTAAAAAAAAAAAAAAAGCCCTGTCCAGACCCCAAACTCCATATGATCTCAGCGACATAACTAAGATATTAAACAGCATTGTTGAAACTTGAGATCCAAAGATATGGTTTCCATATCCCCAATAACCCCCCTTTGGCAATGTTCAGATAAATATTACTGAAAACATAGCAGCAACATATTCTTCACTCGAACACCTGATTCCAGATTATTCAGTACAATGGAGTGGCTCACTATCAACAGCCACAGATGAAGAACCAACAGGAATATACTGCTCTGTCCATTTGTAAGGGAAGGTCATTCTCATTGAACGAAATACTACTTCACACACCCGGTAGTTGCCTTTTGGAATTCACTGCCGCAAAACGTAGTGATAGTCACTGACTAGGATTTAACAGCATGTTGGACAGATTTATGGTGGATAGGTTTATTCATTATCTATTGACCACAGCATGATAAAAAGTAGAGACATCACCCTGTCAACAAAAGTCCACATGGTCAAAGCAATGGTATTCCCAGTAGGCATGTATGGCTGCGAGAGTTGGACTATAAGGAAGGCCGAGCGCCGAAGAATAGCTTCTTTTGAACTATGGTGCTGGAGAAGACTCTTGAGAGTCCCTTGGATGGCAAGAAGATCAAATCAGTCAGTCCTAAAAGAAATAAACCCTGACTGTTCCCTGGAAGGCCAGATAATGAAACTGAAGCTCAAATACTTTGGCCACCCAATGAGAAGGGAGCACTCACTGGAGCAGACCCTGATGCTGGGAAAGATTGAAAGTCAAAGAAGATGGGGATGGCAAAGGATGAAATGGTTAGACAGTGTCATAGATGGTTAGACAGTGTCATGGATGCAACGAACATGAAGTTGAGCAAACTTCAGAGGACGGTGGAAGACCGGAAGGCCTGGCATGATCTGGTCTATGGGGTCGCGAAGAGTCGGACTCGACTGTGTGACTGAACAACAACAAATTGACCACAGTAGCCTTATGGGGTCTCTGGGTTCACAGGAAGAAGGATTCTGATTGTCAGATGATGCTGGGGCAGTCAGCAGTGAGGAATGTTGTTTGTGGGCCTGGCTTGTGGGCTTCCCTGTGGTTTATGACGGGGCATTGTAGGAAATAGGATGTTGGGCTAGAATAGACCATTGGACTGATACAGCAGGCTACTGTCATGTTCTTATAATCCATTGTAGCAACCAAACCTGTCTCTATCCTAAAGCCATGCTTAAAACCTAAAAAGTTTAGAGCAGATACTATGTCATCTCAAAATACCTGAAGTTGTTTCACCATCACCTGTTCAATCACTTTATCCAAAAAAAGGGCTATAGTTGGTCAAACCCCCGGCAGGAAGAGATTCTTCAGCCAAGATTTAATAACAACCTGTTCTAGAGATTTAAGAAATATCCCTTTTACTAAGGAAGAATGTATAATTCTGCCAAGTGGAGCAATTATTTTGTCCCAACACAATTTTTTAAAAATGACAGGCAGGAATCTAGATTACACGTGTGGCCTTCGCATACCCAATTGCTCAGGGTAAACAAGCTGAAATTAACCATATGAACTTGACGAGATACTCCTGGTACCTCTGTGGTTCAACCTATCTCCAAATTGACTTCCAAGTGAAATCAGATTGGAGAGATTTTATCACCAAAGAATCGAGCAAAATCACAGTGTCCAGGGAATCTGGCACAATGTAATTAGATGAGACGGATAACCCTAGAGATGATCGCCCACATTGTGCCAGTTTTTATCACCACTATTATCTAAAGGCATTATCAAATATTTGAGTAAACAGAATTGTTAATTCCTCCTCAGCTGTCTTTTCTGCTGCATATCGACTTATCAACCTCAATGTGGGACCTGGAGTTCTGCTGAAGTTACAGCTGATTTCCACACTACAAAGATCAGCTCCTCTTGAAGTGAACAGCAGCTTCAGAGGGTAGACTGTATGCAGAGGTCATTTCGGGGGGGATCGCGGGGGATCGCAGTTCCCCCGGGTGAGGTACGGGGGCGGGGCACATGACGAAGCCCCACCCCCTGCTTCCGGCCGCCCCACTTCCGTCCCTCATTCAGCTAGGAGGAGGCAGAAGAAGAGGGAGGATAAGTTGCTTCCTCCCTGCCTCTCCCCACCCCTGCCTGCCTGGGGCCAGGGAGGGCCTTCGCAGGGCTTCCTTGCACTCCCGCCGGCCTTGCAGATCCACCGCCGGGCCCCTCATGGGGCTCAGCAGTGGAGCTGCAAGGCCGGCAGTGGCCGGGACCGTCCCAACCCATTGATCAGGACCCCAAAAGTGGTTTGCAAAGCCTCTGAAAGTAAGTCACAGGCTATCCCTCCCTAATGGCTGTTCCTACTTTTTGACTCCCCCCCCCCTTCCTCCTCCATGCCAGCTTCCCTCATTCTTGTCTTCTTTATTTGAGGAAATGATAAGAGGGTGGTGGAGCTATCCGTAAACTACTAACTTTCTGGTAGTAACCGGATGGGGGAAGGGAGGCTGGGGAGGGAGCAGGAGCAGTTTAGCCCACCAGGAAAAAACAGAGGAGGGAGAAAAGAGGCACGGGCTCCGTCCTGGTGTTTCTCCTTCAGCAGCCCAACCTCTTGGTCAAAAGCTGGAATGTAACCTCCAGGGCTATTTTGGGGGCAGGAACGCACAGGAACGGAGTTCTGGCTGGCTTCAGAGTTGGTCACGCCCACTACAGCCAAAATCTCTGCGTGCCTGGCTACAGAGGGAAGGCCTAGAGAGCGACCCCCCCAGCGACGCCGAGGCGGGCGGGCCAGGGCCCCCCCTGGAAGGATTGGGGAGGGATTTAAATGCCTCCCCGTGCCTTCCCTGGCCTGTCCAAGAGCCAGCTTGCCCGGGCTCCCCACAGCCACGGGGTGCCCAGGCAAGCCAAGGGAAGGCAGTTTAAACTGCCTTCCCTTACCTTCAAGGGGGGGGGCTTCCCTGGGTTCCCTACAGTTGCAGGGTGCCCAAGCAAGCCAAGGGAAGGCATGGGGGTGGGGCCTAATATGCAAATGAGCTGTGCTGATGACGATCAATGTCTGTTCACCAGCTGCCTTCTCCTGCCCTGCTACCAGTTTGTACAGGGAAGGAATGGGTGAGCCAATGAGTGTTGCTGTGCCGCTGAGCTGAGCGGCCCTGCAGCCCTGGCTTGAAGCACAGAAAAGACAGCTCAGCTGGGCTTGCTCCAGGGCCATTTTCACTTCCTAGTCCGCCCCTGCCACAAGCACAGTGCCAGCAGGCCTTACTGTTGGCACATCTCCAAGCTATGGCAGTGTAAAAGGTAAAGGTAAAGGTTTCCCTTGCTCGAAAGCCAGTCTAACCCGACTCTAGAGTTGTGGTGCTCATCTCTGTTTCCAAGCCGAAGAGCCGGCGCTGTCCGAAGACGTTTCCGTGGTCATGTGGCCGGCATGACTAGACGCTGGGGCGCACTGAACACTGTTACCTTCCCCACCGAAGTGGTACCTATTTATCTACTTGCAATTTCTTGCTTTCGAACTGCTAGGTTGGCAGGAGCTGGGACCAGAGACGGGGAGCTCACTGCGTCACGCGGCACACTTGGGTCTCGAACTGCTGAACTACCGACCTTCCGGTCTGCAGTTCAGCGTCTTAACCACTTGAGCCACCGCAGCCCCCAGTTAATGTCCTATGCAGGGCTATATTTGTGTTCTTATGTTCTTAAGACAGAGCTTAGAACTGGGTTCTTTATCAGCTGACATCCCTAAACCAAAAGTAAATGCAGGCCTGTAGACAGGATTTCCCCCCCCCTTCGGTGGGGCATTAGAACTTTTTAGGGGGCAGTTAACCAAATTAGAGTCCATTAAAAGTTAACCTAATCAGCTCCTTACTGTTGAAAAATATAGAATACAGAGATGCAGAAGACTGAAAAGCAAAGCTTTATCATCCCCCCCCCCCCCCCCCCCCCACACGCTAAAAGCCTCTGCCTTTAAACAGAATGGTAAAGTTTTAAGACGACACCTGAAAATAGAAATTGAGGTAGCACTACAACTTTCATCTGGGCAGGGGCAGCAAGCAAAAATGGGCATAGATGATTTTTAAGCAAAAGAGCTTAAGAGGACAAAGGATGAAAGAGGAACATGAGAGAGAGATGTCGGAGGGGAACGTAAGTTTACTCTGCAGAGGTGGAAAGCTTTCCTAAGCCCACTGTCTTCTGTGAACTTCCAAGTATGTTAACTTCCAAGTATGTTAACTCTGCTTAGCAGTGCACTGTTTCTTTGGTAGAAATTACGTCAAGTTGGTGTCAATAGTCTGAGAAAATTTTCTAGTAAGAGGTAGTCTGAAAAACTTTTGCATGCCCCACTGACCCCTGCTGGGAATTAGCTTCAGTTTGGCTAGATATGAAATTCTGTATCGACTTTCCTTGTTTCCCACCAAACTAGCAACAGAAACATCAGTGGGTATTATTTCGCTTCGTCTTGTTACTGAGTCTTGAGAGGGAATCTAAAACATTAAAACAAGCCATCAAGTTTCAGGGAAATTAATGTTAAGTCAAGAACTTTGGTTAGTTCATTAACTGTTTAATTCCATACCAGAGAACTGTTCATAGAGAGATCCCCTGTTAAATTCTGTGTCCTATGAGCAACAGTGGATGTTTACAGTATACCACAAAGACAACTGTAGCAAGACAGTGTCAGGAGCCAAATAATTGGGGAACAGGGATGCTTAAGCACCTGTTGTTTTGGCTCACATTGTGTTTACTGGCTGCAGTAAAGGAACTGGTTTGTCAAAGGGCTGGTCAACTGCTCAGGAGCAGTTCAAGCTTCTTCATTGGCTCACTTTTTGCACACTCAAACACTACAGTGCAGCACAGCGCAAATTGACAGTATTTCATGCATAGGTAAAGGTAAAGGTTCCCCTTGCTCGAAAGCCAGTCGAATCTGACTCTAGGGTTGCGGTGCTCATCTCTGTTTCAAAGCTGAAGAGCCAGCGCTGTCCGAAGACATTTCCGTGGTCATGTGGCCGGCATGACTAAACACCAAGGCGCACGGAACGCTGTTACCTTCCCACTGAAGTGGTACCTATTGATCTACTTGCAATTTCTTGCTTTCAAACTGCTAGGTTGGCAGGAGCTGGAACTAGAGACGGGAGCTCACTCCGTCACGCGGCACACTCGGGTCTCGAACTGCTGAACTACCGACCTTCCACAGCCTGCAGTTCAGCGTCTTAACCACTTGAGCCACCGCAGCTCCTATTTCATGCATACACATTCTCTTACAGCCCAATGGGAGTCATATTTTCCGCTCTCCCCCATGAACCCATTCTCACTGCTCAGCACCCAAACAGTAAGCAAATCAACTAGTCAACCAGTAGTTCTGAATAAATAGTGTATTTTTAAAAGGTTGGTGTTAATTTAAGCCTGTGCTATTATTATCCCATGCGTAGTTTTGCACAACGTTATGAGACCCCTGCCAACCTAGCAGTTCGAAAGCAAGAAATTGCAAGTAGATAAATAGGTACCACTTCAGTGGGAAGGTAACAGCCTTGGTGTTTACTTATGCCGGCCACATGACCACGGGAACGTCTTCGGACAGCGCTGGCTCTTCGGCTTTGAAACGGAGATGAGCACCGCAACCCTAGAGTCGGACTCGGCTGGCTTTCGAGCAAGGGAACCTTTACCTTTTTATGAGACCCCTAGTACCTCCTGTACCAGGGTCAGCACAAGGATTTTCAGCACCCTAGTCGAATGACTTTGCCACACACACACACACTCCAAGCCATGGGGAAGATGCCACCCACCCACCTCCTAACCACGCTTCAGGTAAGTTGCCACCACCTTTCTTCTCTTTCCTGGCATCAGGATGTTATCTGTTCCCGGATGTAGGTATTCATATCTGTAGGAGTCCTTTGCCATGGACCAAGGTAAACTACAAAGTGAACAAAGCTCTTCTTGTAGGGCTTATCCTTTATTGGTTAATCATTACCAAACGTTGGAAAGAAAATGAATTCTGCCTTCTTTGAGCAGAGAAGCACTTTTTAGGAGGATAGCGGCGTCCCACGACCACTGAAGCCAGATTGGCTTCAGTCCTATCATTTCCTCTGTAGACTAGATCTGATAGGTTGTTAAATCAAAGGAATTAATATTTCATCAGCTGTTTTCACTGGAAGGTCTGGTTGGATGACTGACCTTTCTTCATTCTGCCCCATCAAAAACCCTTCCAACAGAGGTTTACATCTTGCCTAATGAGGTGCATTGTCAGTGCCAATGAACCATGATACCCTTTTTATGAACTGTTCACTGAACAGCATCATTCTGGCCCGTAAGCCATCTTGCAAATGGCCATATGGTGTCCTCTTAGAAGTTTCATTTCAATGAGGGAAACCCAGGAACAATCTGATACCAACATTGTCATGACATTTGCCCCAAACACAACTCTAATTCTAGCTGGTTTAAGAATTCAAAGTACTCTGTATTTGAGTAATCTGAAATAATTTTATTTGCATGCCCTATAGCAAAATTCCTCTGGCTCTTCTTGAGAAAGATTTTGTGACAATAAGGGGATGTATAAGAGAAGAATCCTACCAAATTATTTGGTGACAGTAACAAATCTATTGTGGAAAGCACTTAGATGTATTTGAGTCTACTTCATCGGATGCATTCCCCCTCTTTGTTTAATACCAAATTTAAGTCTGTCCTCTGAAAAAAACGTTTTGTTTGTGATTGTCATGGGCTGTATCTCTCCAGAGCATTTAAAAATGTCTCCATGGTGTTTTCCTAATAAACTCATGGGTTTTTTAAAAAAATACCCCAATAGGATATTTTTGCTACCCCCTGGGTTAAAAAAATGCAACAATGGCAAAAATGCACACATTTTTTCAGGAGAAGGTTCCTACCTAGGTGGGGTTTTTGATTTGGGGGGTTGTATGTTTATTTACAGGAAGTAAACTGCACGTTTGGCTGTACAAATGATAATGTCCTATGAAGAAAAAGTTCTAGAGCCACTTTTCTCTGACTTCTATCAAAAAGTATAGATTGGGTAGCTAAATTACCCCACTAGTTTTTTCCAGCTTTTACACAGCCTGATAAAATGTTCTGTGAAACAAAAAAAATGCACACTGTTGTACTATTTTGTTTGGTCTTAATAGGAGCACAGTCTTCCAGTTATATCTACTTTATAAACAGCCCCATCTAGATTATGCTGAGGTAGCTACACTGACGCTGAACTGCAGGCTGTGGAAGGTCAGTAGTTCAGCAGTTCAAGACCCGAGTTGCCGCATGACGGAGTGAGCTCCCGTCTCTAGTTCCAGCTCCTTCCAACCTAGCAGTCCGAAAGCAAGATATTGCAAGTAGATAAATAGGTACCACTTCGGTGGGAAGGTAACAGCGTTCTGTGCGCCTTGGTGTTTAGTCATGCCGACCACATGACCACGGAAACGTCTTCAGACAGCGCTGGCTCTTCGGCTTTGAAATGGAGATGAGCACCGCAACCCTAGAGTCGGACTCGACTGGCTTTCGAGCAAGGGAACCTTTACCTTTACCTAGCTACACTGATCCATGCTGTAGCACTGTACATGTGCTGTACAGGGACCTGCCTTTAAAGAAGTTGTGGAAGCTTCAGTTGGTACAAAATGGAACCGCAAGGCGCATGTCTGGGATCAGGCGCTCAGAAGGCATGACTCAAGCGCTGTGTCAACTGCATGGGTTACCTTACCTCCTTCCAGACGCCATTCGAAGTGTTGGTTATTAGTTATTACCTCTGAAGCCCTTCATTTGCTCCGTGTCCTCATACTTCCCAAACTGCATCTCCCACACTCCTATGCGCCAGCTACATTCTTCAGACCGGCTTCTCTTCATGCTGCCCTCCCTTACAGGGGCAGATTGGCCACGGGGCCACCAGGACTTTTCCTAGTGGGCTGATGACCCCCCCCCAGCCCAGCTCAGTGGTAGAAGGGTTGTGCCCAGCTTACCTGAGCTTCATGTAGTCCATTGAAAGAAGTACCTACCTGGATGGGCGAGCAGACAGGTTATCTGTTTCCCCCCCTTCTTTGGGGGGGGCAGGGCCCTTCCCGGAGGTGTTTTCCCTCCCAGTCCGCCCCTGCTCCTTTAGGACTGTCCGTATGGCTACAGCTAGATCATGATTTCTTTCTGTGATGGGTCCAGTCCTTTGGATTGACCTACCAGAGTGGGTGAAGTCTTCACCGGCCCTAGTCACATGGACAACTTGCCATGCAAAAAGCATGAATGCTGGGCGGATTTTCGGGGCGTGATCACACCGCAACATCTGGGAAGCATAGCGCACCTGTGGCCTACCCGTGGTGTCCCGCAGAAGAGGCGGAGTTAAAAAGTACAAAGGAAAGTGCACTAGTATCCGGAAAACGCGTGGTACAGGTGGGCGTCTGATCGCGGGAGCACTAGTATCCCGTGGCATCTGGCGCCTGTCCACGTCCCGTCGCAAACCGGATGTTTTTCGTATGCGCATGCGCACAAACATGAAACTGAAAGAAGTGCTGCTCCACGGAACTGTACATGGGCACAAATGCTAAATGCTTGTGTGATCGCACCACGCCGCTTCTTTGCCACACTGCAGCATCGCCGTGTGATCGCCAGCTAACAGCCAAAGCATGGAGACTTGGGGGACCGTGTGATCGGGCTACCGTGCTTAATTTTGCTCCAGGACAAACAGCCATGCCTCCCTCCCCCCCCACGTTATCTGGCCATTGTGACCGGGGCCACTGTCTACATGTTAAGCCAGTTTTACACCAGAGAGCATCTAGTGGGTGGTAATTTGTTTCAGCAGATTTGGCTGTGTTCATTCTGATTCTCTGTGTTTTTATTTAATTCCGCATGTTCTAAAACTCTGGACGCTTTTAATTTGTAGTTTGTGCACTTGAGTTTGGTGACTGGATTGGTATATTTTGTGCCCTCTCAACTTGGTTGCTGCCCGGCCAGCAGCCTTGAGTCAGAGGGAATAAGGAGAGAAGTGTCTTACATAACAAACATGTCTAACATAGCTTTGTTGGTCTGTGTCTCCTGTGGCCCAGCAAGTCTACCTGCATCTTTTGTCTACTGCTTAGGAAGTAAGCTCCTGCCTGTGGAAACTCAAGCCAGTTATGTGTTAAGGCCATTTCATTCCCTAATGGTAGCAGGGTAGCAGTAAATCCTGTCTCAAAACGAAGCTGTAGTTGAAGCCTCCATCTGTGGCTCACCCTGATCCACCCTGCTAACCCTTTTGCCTCAATCCACAGCAGCTATTGTCATTGCCAGCGAGGAGACTCACTACAGCCTGCACGAACCTCCTCGCTTTGGTGTAAAGTGAGGACTCTGGAGCCAAGGAACTCCACACACACGAAATTGACAAAGTACGCTCTATATTCCTCCCAGAGAAGTGTTTGGAAGAGGTTCCTAACAGGAGACTCACTGGCATGTGCGGTAGCTGTATGGGTATAAAGTTGGGGGTGGCCCATCAAAGAAAACCTCACAGTGCAATAAAGCAAACCAGCCCCGAGCTCAGAACGCCCCAGACTTCATCACAGCGAGCCACAAAAGGCTCCGGTCGCCCAAGCATCAAAAAAAAACAACCCACAGATGGAAACGCTTGCAAAGCGACCTGCTTCAAACGGAACGCACGAGCCAGTTAATCCGGGGCGACTCAATATAGGAAGACCGCAGCCTCCTTTGTATTATGTGGGTTTCTTTTAATGAAAGGGGAGGGGAGGCTGCGGTTTCCCCCGTGCGTGTCTCCGCTGAAATCCAACACCTCTCCAAGTAATTCATCCGGCCGCTCTCGCGTCGCCGGAACAAGCTCGCCCTCGGTCTTTTTTCGCCATCTTTCGAGACCCGCATTCCCCCCCCCTCTCTTTCTAAAGGTAAAGGTTCCCTTGCTCGAAAGCCAGTCGAGTCCGACTCTAGGGTTGCGGTGCTCATCTCCGTTTCCAAGCCGAAGAGCCAGCGCTGTCCGAAGACGTTTCCGTGGTCATGTGGCCGGCATGACTAAACGCGGAGGCGCACGGAACGCTGTTCCCTTCCCACCGAAGTGGTCCCTATTTATCTCCTTGCCATTTCTTGCTTTCGAACTGCTAGGTTGGCAGGCCTCTTTCTAAAAGCCCTCCGTTAACATTGGCTTACAGTCCAGTTCCCATTGCTCTCCTCCGTCTCTACGCAAGAGCTATCTGCAGTCTGATTTTTTTCCAGCTGTCCGAAGGGTTGCCGGAAAAGTGACTTAATTCTGGGTGGGGGAAGAATCCATTCGCTCTACGCTAAAAGGCCCTCTTCCAAACGTTTAAAAAGGCAGCGACGCTCACAACAACCGGGAAAAAATGCAGCCGCGGCGAAGCAGCAGCCACTGCAACAGCCGAGCGCAAACAAAGGGAGCGCAGCGCCTCTACGCGGGCCGGGTGTCGGGTTACGCAGCCCACTCTTTAAATCGCCGGGGCGCCGCGTTACGCAGCCCTCCCTCCTCCGAACCACAGCCCCGAGACGGACAAGGCCCGCGGTCCAATGGCAAGGGCGCTGGCCCTTTTGGCGCCGGGACCGACTCCGCCGTCGCGCCAATCCGGAGCCGGAGGAGGCGGGCCGGCGCCCCGGGTCGGGCGGCGCGTCGGCCAATGGCAGGCGTGTTATTGCGGAGCGATAGTATTATGCTAATCGTTGTTTTGCTCGCGCTCACTCGGCGAGGGCTTTAAAAAGGGAGGCAGGCGCAGGCTGGGCGCTAGAAGGGAGCCGAGGGGGGGCGCCGCGGGCGGATCGGTTGTGGCTCTCGGCGCAGTCTCCCCCCCAGCCCGCCCCCCGCGATCGGGACCGCCGAGACGCGCCCGGGCGAAGGCGGCGGCCGCCCTCCCTCGCTCGGAACGGGCACCATGTCCAACGTGCACCTCTCCAGCGCCTCGACCCTGGAGCGCCTGGCCGCCCGCCGGACTTTCCCGCTCCACGCCCGCACCGGGGTGTGCAGGAACCTCTTCGGCCCCGTGGACCACGACGAGCTCAACCGGGAGCTGCGGAGCAAGCTGCGGGAGATCCGCGAGGACAGCCAGCGGCGCTGGGACTACGACTTCCAGAGCGAGGCGCCGCTGCCCGGCCCGGGCCGGCTGCAGTGGGAGGCGGTGGCGGGCGACGCCGTGCCCGCCTTCTACCGGGAGAGCCTGCAGGTCGGGAGGGGCCGCTTCCCGGTGCTGGTGGTGCGAGCCAAGCCGCCGTCTGACAGCGCCCCGGCGGAGCCCAGAGACTCTCCCCAGGACTCGCAGGGGCTGACTTCTGCTTCGGGGCCCCCGGGCATGCCTGCCGCCTTGGGCAGCGCCGCGGCGGGGGCCGAGGACCGCCTCAACCAGGAGAACCGGGCCGGCCGGCTCAACAACAACTTCTCAGGGATTATCCTCAAGCCCGTCCCGACGTGCGCGGCGACGGCTCTGAAAAGGGCATCTTCGGCCGGCGTCGCTCACATCACAGGTAAGCCCCGCAAGCCGCGCTCTGTAATGCACGGAGGAGGACTCCACCCTGTCCAGTGTTCCCTCTAAGCTGAGTGAGTGTGAGCCAGCTCACATTTTTTTTAGCCTCCGGCGCACAGATTTTTGTCTCCGCTCCGGAAGGATGGGCTCCGGAGCAAACTGATTGATGCAGGAGCCCAATCGCTCGCTCACCACTTTAATGCCAGCGGCTCACAAAGTGGGATTTTTGCGCACAGGACTCCAAAGCTTAGAGGGAACATTAACCCTGTCCCTCCCGTCGCGAAATAGACCCCCCGGGGGCTTCTCTCCCCCTCCGCCCATGCAGCCCCCCGGAAGGTATCCGAGCGTCCCTCGGAGGCGCTGCCTCTGTTAAAGATCCCCGGGGCTTGGCTGGGCTGGGGAGGAAAATGCTTACGCAGCACATCGCGCTCTGCGCCGCCGCCGCTGCTGCCTCTCCGGCGACGTAAACAAACCCGGCCAGCCGTCGCTGCGCTGTCCGGCCGCTAGGGGGAGGCAGGGCTGGCTGGCGGAGGCGGCGGCGTCCGCGGGATGAAGCCGAGCAGGGCGGGTCCCTGGTGCGCCGCTCGGTTGTTTTTCTGCCGGACTCGGCTGCGATGGGGTGTGTCTGCTCTCCCCCCTCCCCCCGTTCCCCAGGCTCTTGGCTCCGGCGATTTCTTTTTTTATTATTATTTATTTATAATTTTTATTGATTTTGACAAATAACACGTGAATTCAGTACGATGATCCAGCGAATAAACTTTAACAGAGTCAAAAAATTTTCACATCTAAGTAAAAGACAACTATTTTCCAGCAAATAGAACTGCTGTGCGTGACAAGTCAGGCTCCAGCGATTTCTAATGAATCCCCTCCCCTCTCCCCCCCCCCTTTTTTTTCTCCTTGCATTTGATCCCTAGATTTCTTCGCCAAGCGGAAAAGGGTCGTAGACTCGAAAGCGGCCGCGGATCATTCCAGCGCGCTGCCCGCCTCGGCCTCTACTGTCCCCACGGAGCAGACGCCCCGGAAAAGGCTCCGGTGAACGAGGTGAGAGACGGAACGGAGCGCTTGGCCCTTTCTTTGCGCCCTCCCAAATGGCCTGCTGGCGGAACATCGCCAGATCTTGGGGAAGGAGGGAGGGAAGAAATGGGCTGGATTCCTCTGTGTGTGTGTGTGTTAGCTGGGGGAACCAAGGCAGGCTGGATTGGCAGCAGTGTGTCCCCTCTAAGCTGAGTTCGCGTGAGCTAGCTCACAGTTCTTTAGCCTCTGGCGCACACGTTTTCGCCTTCGCTCGGGAAGGGAGGGCTCCGGAGCAAACCGAGATTTATGCCGCAGCCCAATCGCTGGCTTCACAACTTTAAGGCCAGTCGCTCACAGAATAGAATTTTTGCTCACCAGACTCCACACCTTAGAGGAGCCTGGAGCTTGAGAGAGATTGTGTGTGTGTGTGTGTGTGGAGCCATTTGTCCAATTGGCAGAACTTATACACCAACCTTGGATTGCTGTAAGAAAGGCGCTTGCGAGAGAAGCATCGTAATAACTTGGATGCTTGAAGTGCTATATGCCCTCCTTCCCTTTACGCCAGTGTAGATCCAGCAGCGTTTTCCGGATGGTCAGTTCTTGTGTAATGTGGAAGGCAGGGACCCATCCCCCACTCCTGGTCTCTGCAGCTTTTGCTGACTCATCGGCTGGTTCTGGGGGAAGGGGGGGTGAGATAGGGCTGCGTCTTGTGGTGTTCCTTTTGCGTTCACACTCAAAGAGTCATACACCTTGTTAAGTGAATCAGGATTTTTTTTTTACACTTCCTTGTGGTAGAATTGCCTGCATCCGCCAGTTTGTGTATGCGCCTGGAGCTGCAGCGGTGTCCGCCTGAGAGTTCTCTCTGCAAGCTTACTATGTGCAGCCCTTCGTCTTCTCTTTCAGATTTTGCACTACCGCACAGAAGCGCCGTTTCCTCGGCCCTTGGAAACCTAGAGCTTGAGAGGCCTCCTTCTGTCCACATTCAAGGGACTGGCAGAAGATACCAGAGTCCGGGAAAGAAGAGCCGTGTGACTTTTTTTTGTTTCCCCTCTTCTCCTACTCTCCGCCCCAGAAGGAACTGCTTGTACCTCTATGTAGCAAACTGTGGCTCTTGACTGCAAGCCACCTGACGGAGCAGTGTTAATTTACAACTGTGCAATTTATTATTTTTATATAAAAATGTATTATGCCTAATGTGAGTACACTGGCCTGAAGTGTAAAAGCTTTAAAGTCATTTATATAAAAAATGTTTAATCTCTGCTGATTTCTCAGTGCAAAAAAAATGTATATTTGTAAAAAAAGCAAACAACTTAAGAGTTATACTAACTTATATTTTCTATTTATGTCAAAAAAGGCGGATAACTTCGGTTGACACCTAGTAGTCTGTTGTTTGTGTGTGGTTTTTTTTTTCTTATTTGGTTAAGCCAAAGGGCACTATATTTGCTTTTTTTTGTTATTTACAAAAAATGTAAATTTATTTTTATAGTGGGTTTTTTTGCATTCACAAAATGTAGCTATGAATCAAAATTTCTTTAGTTATTACTTGAAAATAAATCTGATACAATGGTTCCTGAGCCGGTCTGTACCACTGCCGTTGCAAACGTATGCCACAATGTTAAAATAAAAAGGAATCTAATTTCAGTCAGCTGCTTTGGTTTTTGTTGCTTTTATACTTTCCCTTTATTCTTGGTGGCTTGCTTAGAACAATCCAAACACTTATTTTGTTAGATTTTTAGGGTAAGATGAATGTTACTCTTATACGATAACAGTTACTAAAATTCCTAGTCCACATGGGGTCCAATGTCTTCCTCTTGGAGTACCATGGGAGCATCACTAGATATCATCAAAGTGCTAGTTAAGACTTGGGGGACAGGAGAATATTCCACATACACAAACTGGCGGATGCAGGCAATTCTACCACAAGGAAGTGTAAAAAAAAATCCTGATTCACTTAACAAGGTGTATGACTCTTTGAGTGTGAACGCAAAAGGTGAAGGTGTTAACTTCTGATGGAATCTAGGGCATAAATGCTCCTTTTGGAGAAGTCCCATTGATGCAGTCCTCAGCCGCACAAAGCTGCTCATGAAATTTCATAGTTAGCTGTAAAGAAAGCTGTAGGGTGTACCACCTTCCGCCAGGGGCAATGAGTTTTTACCACCTTATGGACTGTTCTGCCCCACCCCAGTTATCTAGGGCTGTCTTTTAACTTGCCTTTAGCTGTATCTCTGCAAGAATTCAGCAGGTGAAGCTTGTATATAGAGAAATCTTAGCAGCTGCTGCTTATGGTGCATCAAGTAACTATTAGAGGCATATTCACAAAAGGCTGGCAAAAAACTGGTACCTCTAATACTGGTACCTCTAATATTACATACACCTTTTTTAAAGGAAGTGTTGATTTCAGTAGCACTGACTTCAAGATAAGTATCCTTGGGATTTAGGGTAGAAGAAGAGAAGAAGAGATTGGATTTATACCCCACCCTTCACTACCCAAAGGTGTCTCAGAACGGCTTACAAACTCCTTTCCCTTCCCCTCCCCACAACAGACACCCTGTGAGGTAGGTGGGGCTGAGAGAGCTCTGGCAGAAACGGCTCTTTTTCAAGGACAGCTCTTATCAGAACTATGGCTTGCCCAAGGTCATCCAGCCAGGTACAAGACTTCTTGCCTTTAGCTGTCAAAGGCACAGAAAGACAGCCATTATTAACCTTTCCCTTAGATACTTCCCGGGAATCATGCAAAAAGGGATGCTAAGTAGGATGGTAAAACTGGGGCCATCATAACGTCTGGAAGCATTTGCCCGCGACCCCAAAAATGTAATTTAGATGCAATGGTGGTCGGAGTGGCCTTTCAGAGATGCTTTGTATTTTGTCAGCCACCTTAAAAGCTGGAGAAAGTATGCGTCATCCTGGGAGTGTTCAGAACAAAAGAGGAATCCTCTGACACCTTAAAGATGAACAGATTTATTGTGGTGAAAGCTTTCCTGGGCTACAGCCTGCTTCACCAGAGGAGATGAAATGCAGTGTCAGTGGTTAGTGTCTTTGAAAAGCAAAGAGGCACTAGGGGAATATCTGTGTGGAAGCCCTTCTCCCTAATCTCTATATTCATTCCTTTTGATATGGAGATTCACTTTTTTCTGCTGACCTAATACCCTACTCCCGACCCTTTATTTGAAAGCAAGTCTCACCGATTTCAGTGGAACTGGCTTTAAGTAAATGTGGTTATGATTGTATCCTATCTGGAGGAAAGTGCTCATTAACACCGTGCTTGTGCTGAATGGAACCTTTCTCCATACTTTTGCACTCTTGTCTCTTGACCAACCTTTGTGTGTTTTGTAGCCATTTGCAAATGACAGCGTCTTGTGGCAAATAATACGGGCAACTCAGTTGTCGCGAGGGGTGGGGAGCGTCTGGGAACAGAGGGGTTATGTGAATCTACCCTAAGTCTCCTTGAAATGAGGGCTGTTGTATGCATTAAGCACTTATACATCCTATTGATTTCAATGGGAGGGAGTAAAGCATATTTGAACCCTTCGTTTCTAAGTTTTATCTGTAATACTTTTTGTATGTACAATTACTTGCAAACAATGTGTACATGTGGCAAGCACCTGCTTTTAACTTTGTGTATCATACAGTTCCATGGGCCAGTGAGTTTTCATTGGCTGCAGCTCTATGACGTCTGCATAGTATGTGAAGTATCCTTCTTTGTGATTTAATTTCCAAGAAAGGTATTTACTACTGGCAAGAAGAAACTGGGTTGTTGTTTTTTTGATCCAGAGAATGATAATTGTTGTCTTAATTGAGTTTTGGGTTTATAAGCGGTGTATTCCACCCATTGTCATCCTGCCACCATTAACAAGAGAATCCCTGTTAGTTATACATTAAAAATATAGTATGAAAAAAGAACCATTTGGTCACCTGCTAGAACTCTTATTTCAATGAGAATCCTCCTGTTGGTGTGGAGCAGTGTTCCCTCTAAGCTGAGTGAGTGTGAGCTAGCTCACAGTTTTTTAGCCTCCAGCTCACACATTTTTTTACTTAGCTCAGGAAGGAGGGCTCCAGAGCAAGCTAATTTATGCAGTAGCCAACTTGCTCGCTCACAACTTTAATGCCAGTCGCTCACAAAGTAGAATTTTTGCTCACAAGACTCCACAGCTTAGAGGGAACATTGGTGTGGAGGAATAGAAGGACCCTGTGGTATCACACAGTTGCATTAGACAGAATGACAAAAGAAATGTTTATGAAACATGGCACCACAAGTTCTTTTGTTGCCTTAAATTCAGTTGTCACATTAGCTTTCTTTTGAAGAATGACCAGATCTAACTTGAAACTTCTTTTGAATGTGTCACAGAAGAACTTAATGGCCCGTGTTCCCCTCTGCTTGCACACACACGCCGGCCTTGCAGAGAAGGCCTGATCGGACCCACTTTCTCAAGCAGGCACCTCCAGTTCCACTGACATGTGCCATACTTTGGCACACCCCCTCACACACCACTGCAAGGATTTGAACAGGCCGATTAAATCTCCTAGTGACCTGTTATTTACGGATCATTGGCACGATAAACTATAGTGGCTCTTCTGCTGTGTCAATGCACTCAGGGAGCCCTTAATCCTCAGCACAATAGCTGAGAGCCATTCCGGTCTTGTCCACAATAGTTTATATCTTTACAAAATATTGCATCTCTTGTGCATGCTTCTAAAGACCTCTGAAGAATTACCTCTCTCAGACACAGCCTTAAATCTTCCTGAACTTCAAAATTTTGACCTTTAATAAAATGTGCCTTATCTTTCTTTTTGTTTTTGGTTTTTTTCTTATGTAACCCTGCAGTTGAAGGCTATGGTGCTAAGCTACTTACTTGGAAATCGGTTCCAGTGAAATTAATGGAACTTTCATTTACTTCCAAGTTAAGGTATGCAGAATACTTAAAAGTAAGACAAATTGATCTCAGTGGAACTTGACTTTCTTGTTTCAAGGTGCAATGAAAATGCTGTGTACTGATCCCAATGGAATGTACCACCTAAACTAAATAAGTCTTACAAAAAATAATCTTACTCAGAAGCAAATACTTTATAGGCTAATGTTAAGTACTTTTAAGCCATATGGATTTCAAAAGGGGGGGGAATTAAGCATCTGTTTTACTTTTCCATTACTGCAACTTAAAAGTGCATAAGTTTGGCCCAGGTTATGTTGATTTTAATTTATTCATTGATTTCAATGGAGCATTTCCAACTAAGGAACTTTAGGTCTGCAGTCCTGCAAGAACTTTTGTGGACTTAATTAGACATACTTCATCATCTTTGGATTACTCCCAAAGTTTAGGATCAGAGTGGAATATTGTTTAGAAACAGACATTTGGAAAGGAAGAGAAAATCCAAATCCCTAAAGACAAGTGCTGATTATCAAAACGAAGTGAGAAGAATTAGAGTTGCTCTGGAGTAGGTCCATGTTTGGGATATTCGTTTATTCGTGTTTAGTTTTCAGTAAATGACCTCAGGAGTACCCTAATGAGCCTGCAGCTAAATGAAATATTATGGATTACTGTAAAATATGGACAGTCCCAGACAAATTATTATTCAGAAAAGTGAGCCGACTTGCTGAGGTCTGCTGTGATAAAATTTCAAACTGATGTTTGGAATGGCAAAAAACCCCAAACCTGTGTCTTAAACATCGATTTTAATAAAAAAGGGGCAAAACCAATTTTTTGCATTTAACAATCTCGCCACGTCGTAAACGTTTCGGGTTTTAAATTATCACCAATATTTGTGCAAGGAAGCATAGTACCAACCGAGCACAGACTGTACAGTACACTCGGTACCGCTCGATCCTAGACACGTTTTCTCTCGCCGCACCGATGTACCTCAACCGGATGTGCACGCAGACCTGCAGTCCGCTCCACGCACACCTGGGGCAGGTCCCGTCGAACTCAGTGGGACACGGGCCAGGCAACAGACGTGCTAGAGTCCGCATTATTTCCCGGCCCATCTAAACTGGTCAACAAATATAGGCTCAATCCGTAAACCGGAGACTCTGGGAACTGATGCCCCCAGCAACATAGAGCCGTTGCGAAAGGGAAGACAGTCTCCACAAGTTCCCCGGGGGACAATAGATCCAACCACCGGTGAAGTGAAATCGACACGGTCATTTTGGTGGTCCGGGATGTTCTGGGCTTTACGGTAACTCCTGAGGCTGGCTGACGTGCCTCTAAAATATTCATAAGTGGCACAGTAGTGACCCCCTTCTGACTCCCCCTCCTCCTCCTCCTCCCAGCTCGGCGCACTCTCGGCAATCTTTGTCTTCGCCACACACCAAGCAACTTTGCAATGTTCCCTCTAAGCTGTGGAGTCTTGCGAGCAAAAATTCTGCTTTGTGAGCTCCTGGCATTAAAGTTGTGAGCGAGCCATTTGCCTACTGCATCAATTAGTTGGCTCTAGAGCCCTCCTTCCTGGGCGGAGACAAAAACGTGTGAGCTAGAAGCTAAAAAAACCGTGAGCTAGCTCACCCCCAACTCTGCTTAGAGGGACACACTGCGAGCAAGTCGCTCCAAGTTAAATGCAGTGTCTCTCCAGAGAGTCCCCCCCCCCCCCCCGTTGCACTTCAAACTCACACTAACTCAGCTTAGAGGAAACACTGCTCTGGAGCCCTCCTTCCTGAGCGAAGGCAGAAACGTGTGAGCTGGAAGCTAAAAAAACCGTGAGCTGGCTCACCCCAACTGTGCTTAGAGGGACACACTGCGAGCAAGCCGCTCCAAGTTAAATGCAATGTCTCTCCCCCCTGCTCCGTTGCAATTCAACAGCGACTCGCCCACTTTTAGGGCGCTCCAGGCATGCCGGGCGTAAGGAGCGTCAGGAGCTGAGAACGGGGGACTTTCCGACCCGACGGGACGGTCACGGTCCAGTCCTTAGAGGGGAACGTTTGGAAGCCGTGCAAACCCGGCGCTGTCCTTTGCCTCTCGGGGAGTGTTGGGAAAGTCACAGTAAAGCGACCTTGGGCACGACCCCCTATATTGCCTTGGGCCGGAAGCCGTCGACGGGGTGTGTGTGTGTGTCTTAGGAGAGATGGCAGAAGAAGGCACTTTATTGAATTGATAACAGCGAACAGAACAGGCTTTAATTAGAACACATTGTAAAAACAAGGGATTTTGTTCCAAAGTTTGTTGAATTATACATCATTTTTCAATGCTTACATTTTTTTTATTCATATTGTACTGGTTAATATGTTTACCTGTCCTTTAGTTCATGATGGACTTTGCTAATGTTATAAAAATGTGATTGTTATGTTTTCTCAATACTATTGTATTATACCAATAAAATGTTATTTTTAAAAACAAAAAAAAACACACCGCGGGGCGGCCCCGATCCTCGCCGCTTGACGTGGAAGGCCATGCCACCGCTTTCGGCCAGCCTCGCTGTTCTCCGTTCGCAAAGGCAAGCGTTGAGGATCGGAGGGGTTAGCGTTTTCAGTGAGGCGGGCGGGAGTGACAAGGAAAAACTGGCCAGGAGCGAGGAACGGAGCCGGTCGGAGGATCTGCTGTCTGCAGCGGGCGGAGAGCGAGTGCTTTGCTTTGCTCGCCTGTCCTCGTCTTGGAAGGGCTTCGCCCCCGGGGGCGCTCGCGCTTGCGCGCGGCTTTGGCACCACGCCGCTGCAAAAGGGATCCCCCGCCAGGCACGGCTGCGGCTTTGCTTAGCGTGTCAGCGAGCCCCCTTGGAGGCGCTGGCTTGGAAGACCCGAGCAGTAGCTTTTAAGTGGCCTTTGAAAATTCTAGTCTATAAGGCTGGCTTTAACACTGAGCAGAAGAAGGGGATGTGCAGAAACCCCCGTTCCCTTCTGGATTTGTTGTGGCAAACTGATCTACCCCCAAAAAAATCTGAAATAGAGTGAGAATCGACAATACCATCATACAACAGACATCCACCACTTTCCCCCTATTATATGCTTGTAAAAGAAACGAAACATACACTCAAATATGCAAGGGAAACTGAACTCAGTAACACTGTAAGCTAGTGTGAAGTGTCTGGGATACTGCAGTGAAAGAATCAAGAGGATATCTCGTTGGGTACACGAGAAACTGCAAGTTAAAACACTTGTGACAGTAGCTGGAAACTGCAGAGCTCAGGGAATGTTATGCCTACATTTGATGACGTCGCGACGTAGTGGAAGGGCCTTCCATATATAGGAGGTAGTGGCGGTAGCGCCAGGCCTTTGACTCGGACAGGCACGAAGGGCGCCCCTTTCTTTCAAATGGATGCGCTGCTCTGCTTTCGAAGCCAGCGACGGAGTATTGATTTAAAAGAAACCCCTCCTCCCTCCCTCTCGCCTTTCCATCTGCGTGCAGCAGGGCCGGATTTAGACTTGCTGAGGCCCTAAGCTATACAAAACCTAGAGGGCCCCTACTGTTTTAAATTACATCAGCTGGTCTCAGAAAAATTTAAAATATATATGCCTTTTTAATATTTGAAATCATTTTTTATATTGTGTTTTTATTCGAGGCCCCAGCAGATTGCGAGGCCCTAAGCTGTAGCTTATTTAGTTTATGCGTAAATCCGGCACTGGCGTGCAGCCTCCCCCCACCCCTTCCCCGGATTAGGTGTACGAAATGCTCGTCTTCAGCCTAGAAGTAACATTGATTACCGCCGGACGGTCTGATCACTTAATCGGAGGACGCGATGATGTCGTACGGCTCCGTCGATGGCGCGGATCCGAGGTGATTTTCCCCTTTGAAAAGGAGGAGAGAGAGAAAAGAAGGGGGGGGGGAGAACAGCTCCCCCCCTGTTCTTATTAAACGCCAACAATGCATGGAGGGAGGCAGCTGGATCCTCCAGGATTTACGGGCTTTTCTTTGGCTTTCATGCGAGCAGGTGTCTTTGGGACCTCCATTGTCTCAGCAGCACCCCGCCCTTCCCCCTCCCCTAATAATAGGAGCCTCTGAAATGAAAGATCCACACACCCAGCCCTCAGATACTTCAGATGGACCGGCCCTTGGCGTAAGGTGCAAGAAGCCACCCTCGGGCAGTTAACTGATTTAGGAGTTGAGCCGTCTTCAAAGCAGTCCTATTTATCGGAGCACAAAGGGCTTGGTAAGCAACAGGGCTGCTAACCTTGGATCTTGGGAGGCCCCAATAAAAGTCGCTTCCTGTTGTGCGCTTCAGCTGTCTGAATGTCTTCTTTACATTTCTTACCTCTGTCTCTCGGCCGGTCGTTCCACCAGCACAGAGCTAGGTGCTGTTTACAAGTCTATGTACACAGGAGGCTTGATTTTATCCTGCACTATAGCCAGTTGCCGATATGCCCATCGTTCCTACCTCCTTTTTCTTTTCGCTGTTGAAGTCCGAGCCGACTCGAAGCAGCCTGTTGTATACAAAAGCCACAGGCCACAACAAATCAGCAGAGCCTTTCAAGAGGATGAAGAATATGTATTTAGCAATGTGAGGGTCTGGATCCGGCCCAGCACCTAGGGATGCCAGCCTCCAGATGGGCAAACATAAAGAAACACTGTGTTAGAACAAAACACACTCTACTAATATGCACTTGTGTCTTCATATATTGATTTACATTCAATAGAGACCCTTGTATATCTTATAGGTAAAGGTAAAGATTCCCTTGCTCGAAAGCCAGTCGAGTCCGACTCTAGGGTTGCGGTGCTCATCTCCGTTTCAAAGCCAAAGAGCCAGCGCTGTCCGAAGACAATTCCGTGGTCATGTGGCCGGCATGACTAAACACCAAGGTGCACGGAACGCTGTTACCTTCCCACTGAAGTGGTACCTATTTATCTACTTGCAATTTCTTGCTTTCGAACTGCTAGGTTGGCAGGAGCTGGGACTAGAGACGGGAGCTCACTCCGTCATGCGGAAGGAAGGAAGGAAGGAAGGAAGGAAGGAAGATGATGGTGATAGTGATGATGAAGAAGATAGTAGATAGATGGATGGATGGATAGACAGACAGACAGACAGACAGACAGACAGACAGACAGACAGACAGACAGACAGACAGACAGACAGACAGACAGACAGACAGACAGACAGACAGACAGACAGACAGACAGACAGACAGACAGACAGACAGACAGACAGACAGACAGACAGACAGACAGACAGACAGACAGACAGACAGACAGACAGACAGACAGACAGACAGACAGACAGACAGACAGACAGACAGACAGACAGACAGACAGATAGATAGATAGATAGATGATAGATGGATACATGCATGGATAATAGATGGATGGGTGGATAGATGGATAGATGGATAGATGGATGGATAGATGGATGGATAGATAGATGGATGGATGGGTGGGTGGGTGGATGGATGGATGGATGGATGATAGATAGATAGATAGATAGATAGATAGATAGATAGATAGATAGATAGATAGATAGATAGATAGAGGTGTCAGCCTCTAGGCGCGACTCTGTGATCCTCTGGAATTACAGCTCATCTCCAGTCTACAGAGATCAGTTCCCCTGGAGAAAATGGATGCTTTGGAGGGTGGACTCCAGGGCGTTGTATCCCACTGCGGTTCTTGTCCTCCCTAGGCTCCATCCCCAAATCTCCAGGAGTTTTCCAACCTGGATCTGGCAACCCTCCTCCCCATCCTCCACCGGTGGTGGTGGTGGGACCTGGGAACCCTATGACAGATCTGTACTGAGTGCCAGCTCTTTTCATCTCTTGCATCCTGCCTCTTGGAGACATCACGTCCATCCATGCGGCAGGACTCAGTCAGCGCTTTGTCTCACTTTAGAATCCTCTCCCGCAATCCCTTGCAACATCTCCTGCCTCCGGCCACCCGCTTTGGTCTGGGTAAATGCCAACAGTAAAAAGCACTTCACACGTATCTGTTACAATCATTTTGAAACCACTTGTCAATCGCTTGCTTGGGAGAAACAACCTTGACAAAACATGCCGCAACTTTTAACCTCCTTGGCTCTAGACAAGCTCTCAGCGGCGGTAAATATTTCTTTCCCCCCTGCCTGTAACAAAAGACAAGGATTCAGCATCCGTTAAGGATTTAGGAGAATGTAAAGCCATTACACGGGGAGGTGTCACCCCAGTAACACCATCCGAGAAAATGTTGCCTCCCTCGGTTCCCTCATGTCCCCAGTGGACCTATCAGGTGGACAGAAAGGGCATTTCAGGTTGCTGTCATCCAAAAAAAGAACCTTATACATGGCAGCTGGATTCTGGAAGAAGTTTTGCTTGATACAAAACAAGGCAACTATGTGACTGGTACAAATGGATTGAAAACCAGGTCCTTCAGTGCAATTTGCTTTTGGGGCAAGATCTGTATAACTTCACTGGTTGGAAAACATCTCTCTCAGTTACATTGGGTTGGACCCTTACAACCACCAGCTCTGCTTGGATCCCGTGTTCCCTCTAAGCTGAGTTAGTGTGAGCCAGCTCACAGTTTTTTAACCTCCGGCTCACACATTTTTATCTTCGCTCAGGAAGGATGGCTCCAGAGCGAACTAATTTAGGCTGTAGCCAAATCGCTCGTTCACAGCATTAATGCCAGTAGCTCACAAAGCAGAATTTTTGCTCACAAGACTCCACAGCTTACAGGGAGCGTTGCTTGGATCTTTATCACATCCCCTTCCAAACACAAGAAACTAGATTTATTTATTTATTCAGATATTTATCCCGCCCTCCTGGACAATGCCAGCTCAGGGCGGCTTACATCAAGACAAATAATTACATTAAAAACAAGTTGATGTTAAGATAATTATAAAATCATAATAAAATGCTAGTAATTGTTGGTATTCATCTCACAGTAGCAGCCAGTATACAAAGTGCTCAGCTTGCAGTCGGCTCTTGGTATTCATCTAGATGTCCTTACAGGTTCGCTGTTCTCTTAGGCTGTTGGTGGTGGTTTCCAAAGTCCAGGCCCTCTCCCTTGCACCAGCCGATGTTCCTCATTGGTGGTGTTGGCCCCCAAAAGCCGGGTGGAAGAGCCCTGGAACCTGCATAAATTAAGAGTCAGGATTGGGGGGCTGCTGGGGGGGGAGTGAAATCACTCTTTCTACCTCTTTCATCCGTGAGAGCCAGTTTGGTGTAGCGGTTAGGAGCACGGACTCTAAACTGGAAGAACCGGGTTTGATTCCCCACTCCTTCCCCTGCAGCTGCTGGTGTGACCTTGGGTCAGTCACAAGTTCTCCCAGAGCTGTTCTCTCAGGAGCAGTTCTGGAAAGAGCTCTCTCAGCCCCCACCTACCTCACAGGTCAGATTCGACTGGCTTTCGAGCAAGGGAACCGTTACCTTTACTTTAAGCAATCCTGCAGAAAGGCCCTCTTGGACGCTTGAGAGGCTCCAGCACTTTTGGTTGCTCCAGCTTTGAGACTGACAAGATATGGAAGTTCACTGGGGCCCCAGTCACACAGGGGGGGGGGAGCATGGCCAAAGCGCGGCTTTTCTGAGCTGCAGCAAAATAGACACGCGGCGGCGGGATCAGACAGATCCCCCGAGCCGCCGTGCAGTTGCTCCCCGGCACGATCAGATGCCGGGGGGCGGGGAGCCATGGGATGGAGAGCGAGGCAGCCGGCTGTGCATGTGCGCACATGCGCAGTTTGGCCGGGAGCCTCAAATGCTGTGGAAGACGGGCACGCCGGCGATCCCACGGCCACCCTTGCTGAGGAGCTTCAGGTAGGTAGTACTCTTTTCTAGGGGTTTTTTTTGATGCACGGTTTTGCCCGGAAAGGACGGATCGGGGATGGGTGCGCTCTGCTTCCCAGACGTTGCGGTGTGATCGCACCCGTTTGATGCACCCCTGATCCATCCCTCTTGTGGGGCAAAACCTCCTGTGTGACCATGGCCTGGGTCTTTTATTCGTTTGTTTGCACCTTTCCTGAATCACCTCTGGAGGGCCATTCCACTTTGCAGCCATTTCTGAGCCCAGTTTCACCCCTCTGTTATTTAATGGTGCACTCTGAATTGGCATGACTCCTCGGAGAATGTGTATGTTTCAAGGGGATACCATTCTGGGGAATGTGTATATTTCAAGGGGAAACCAAGTATACTCTTGGGAGAAGTAGAAAATGTTTCCCCAGTTTCCCTGTTCCTAGAGAGGAGAGGAGAATAACCAACTTTCCCTCTCCTGGATATCTTTGGGAAGGTGTGCCACTCCATTTCCCTCCTCAACTTTGACTGGCTACACCCTGCATGGCACTGCCTTCTTCCTTATTCCCATCACAAAGCACACTGCCCCTATTCTTCTGGCCTTTGTAGCCATATGGCAAATCCATGTAGACACAGCCAACATCCATTTATTCAGGCACATAATGTCCCGCAACAGGGAACAATTGGAACTTTGTTTGCTTCTATTATTGATGCGAATGGGAGAGGGAGGGAGAGAGCAAGAGAGAAATCATTTAACTATAAGAGATATCCAGCTAATTATGAGCCATATGTGCCTTTAGTGTCAAAGCAATCCTATGAAGTTCATTTTAAACCTAGACTACTTTATTAGGTGCGGAAGACAGATGTCCCCCAACAGTGCATGCATTAAAGAAGACCCATGTAGTAGAGGTCTTGAAATATTTAACCAGGGCTTCTTCATTTGTCAGGGGACTTTAAAGTGCTATTTTTCACCAGGATATAGGCAAGAGGGGTGTGTATCAGCTGAATAGATTTAGAATCTTTGTATTTGGGGAAAGACAGAACTTCTCTTTAAACCCTAGATGCATGACAGCATCAAATGCTTTCTGCAAGATTCACATGGCAATTTTAAAAATTGGCATTGACTGGAATAATATCAACATTTTAAGCAACTAAAAACTAGGAATCCTGTTTGTGTATGTTCATTCTTCTAAACACAGATGTTACAATTTTCCATTTAAAACATTTTCCTCACATTCAGCAGCCAGAAACTGAATTTAGAATGCAGAAATCCCTCCTTCATTGGAATGGACTGAGTGTCCTTAAGTGATAATCCTCTGCCAGTTTCCCAAAGGGTTAGGCACACTGCAGGGAAATTAAGAGAAAGCTCATTAGGAGAAAATCTTAATTTATTTTTCTACTGATTTGGCTACCAGACAATTCCCTTCACAGTTGCTCAGATGCATAGCAGATCTTGCCATACTCAGACCGAGAATATTTGTATCTATTAATGCTTATTCTTGCATGCAATTAAACAATTGCAACCTCATAGAAGGTTTTTTTAACATTATCAAGTATCTTCCTTTGATTAATTAAAAACAGACTAATGTATCTCAATACAAGCAATATTTCAGGGATGGCTCTTGAAGATAACTATGTCTTCTTGTTATTATTAATTCTCCCCAGGTATATCCTCTTTTACTTTTGAAAATCATTCACATTGCATAAATTAAGAGACAAATGCAGATGCATTTTTAACATTGTTCCCCCTTTTGAAGGGGACAGCTCTTATTAAGACCATGTTAAAATCTCATGTTTTAATTTGGGAAGACACAATCAATGGTTAATTATACCAGTTCGCCCATTATTCAATCAATGCTTTTAGTTATTTGCATTACATCAAAATTAGTCATTTAACAGAAAGATCTGGGGTAAGGGAAGCAGCAAATTTTGTGCCATCTGTCCCTTGTTAACATTAATCTGCCTTTAAATGAATCTATCATTTGTACAGGGAATTAATGATCGGGAAATAAAAACAATTGTGTGGTGATGGTCTCTCCTCTCCGCTCCCTAAATATCCCATCTTGGACATTTGATTATTGGATTCAAGAATCAGAAACTGAACATTTGTAAAGGATCTAAGTTCATGGCAAGTATATCATGATCCGCTTTCCTTGGGGAACCGACTCCAGGATATGTATGCCACTCAATCAAATGCCTAGGCAAAGACCCCATCTGGCACCCCTTTGGAAATTGAATTGATTATGGGGAGGAATTAGATATAGTGGAACACTCATGCCAATATATACAGAACTAATCAGCTTACTGCAGCTGGGCTGGGCAGTCTCTACTGAAAGAAAGGAAAACACCATTTTGTTTCAGCCTGCGTACATAATGCAGAACTCTCTACACAGCTGTCTTTCCTCAGGACTGATTCCCCAAAGCCAGCCCTATAAAAAAACCCTTCTCTTTCCCCCTCAGAATTTAAATGAAAAGACAGAAAAGGTAATAAGCTGATTCTGACAGAGTCACACTCCCCTCAGACGAATGCAATAGTAGTGGTGTATTAGAAGGAAGAGGGAGGGTCTCAGAATACAGTTTGAGTCCAGTGGCACCTTTAAAACCAACAAAGTTTAATTCTGGGTATAAGCTTTGTTGGTCTTCAAGGTGTCGCTGGACTCAAACATTCTATTGCTTCAAAGCAACAAGGCCACCCGCCTGGGTCTCAGAATAATGAGTGAATTAATATTGATCATTACTGTTTGCAGGGGTCATTTCGTAGAAAAAGAGGTGCAGGAGCTCATTAGCATAACTCATTAGCACAACTTGTTTGCATATGCCACACCCCCTGCCAACACCGGAAGTGTGTCAGAAGGCGACACCCACCGCTCAGGCTCCACTGGACTGCTTTGGATTGCTAGCTTTTTTGGGGGGGGGGATGTGCAGATCTGTCCTCGCAGAGGAGGGAGAGCTTGTACCTGAATAAAACGTGGTCTTAAAGGTGTCACTGGACTGTTTTGGACCGGGGGGCTGGGGGGGCTCTGCAGCTTACCTGGCTGCTTCTTGCTCTGACTGAGCGCTGTTGGGAGCAGGGGGCGGGGCTTGTTGCATGTGCCCACCCTCTGGGCTCTTTACTGCCGGAGCTCCGCTCCTGTGCGCTCCTGCAGGAAATGACCCCTGCCTTTTTGTAAAAACTGCAGTCAGTCACTAGTAATTCTACTGCCCTGGGAACTACCTGGGGAGAAGGCTGCCTTGGAACAATAAGAAAGCAAAGTCGTCAACTGCCTGAAGGGGGTAGAAAAAGTACTGTCCTGTTAAGAGAGGTTTAATGGGCTGAGGGAGATGTCTGTGATCACAGTAGCTCTTAATGGAAAAGCCAGCAGCATCACTGCCCGTACCTCATGCCGCCTTATCACAGACAAACACATACACATTTTGCTCTTCATTGGTCAAGGGGAAACATCCTATGCTATGACTCTGGGAGCGATTCTGTTATCAGATGTTAACTAGACGATCTATGTTCAGGATCCCTCGTATTTTAAAAGAAAAGTTTAGAACTTCCCTGAGGCGAGGGGAGACAAAGAGGGTAGTAGTCAGGGGTCATTTCGTAGAAAAAGAGGTGCAGGAGCTCATTAGCATAACTCATTTGCATCTGCCACACCCCCTGATATTACCGGAAGTGTGTCAGAAGGCAACACCCACCGCTCAGGCTCCACTGGACTGTTTTGGATTGCTAGCTGTTTGGGGGGGGGGAAATGTGCAGATCTGTCCTCGCAGAGGAGGGAGAGCTTGTACCTGAATAAAACTCGCTCTTAAAGGTGCCACTGGACTGTTTTGGACCGGGGGGCTCTGCAGCTTACCTGGCTGCTTCTTGCTCTGACTGAGCGCTGTTGGGAGCAGGGGGCGGGGCTTGTTGCATGTGCCCACCCTCTGGGCTCTTTACTGCCGGAGCTCCGCTCCTGTGCGCTCCTGCAGGAAATGACCCCTGGTAGTAGTGTTGGGATGGAGACGTTCAGACTTTCTCTCTGTGCCATGTTCCTGATCTAAAATGCACCGGTGACGAATACCGCTTTCTGTCTTGCACAGGAAGACATATATCTTACCTGTACTTACGTTCCATTAACTCCATTAGGAGCAAGGCAGAATAAATCATGTGCAGGACTGCAGCTTTCTTTTCTTTGGACAGGGTGTTCACTTGTGATTTCAGCGAACAATGGATGAGCTCTTGTAAGTGCTAAAATCAGAAGAAAAATAGTTTCCAGTAATTACCTTTAACTTGTTATAGAATATTCTGGGCATCTGATGTTTCAAGTTCTCTTTGTTCTCAAGCTCTCAAGACAATTTTGGACCCCCTGCAGTATGACAGCTTGAACGAACTCTCCTTAAAAAAAAAAAAAGTCGTCATACTGTTCTCCTGTCCTTTCCCCCCCATCCCAACTATCTACTTCTTTCCATTTCCACAGTTAGGGATGGGGCAGGTCAACTGCCATGAACTTTCCACGAACTTTCAAGCAGTTTGTGGTGGCTCATCAATGGATACATTTCCCGACAGACAGTCTACGCTCAATCAAAACATTTACCAAAGTTCAAAGCAAGGAGGTGCGGAATTCTCCAGCCTTGGAAACACCACTCCTTCCCTTGGAGTCTCAGAGCGTCTTACAAACTCCTCTCCCTTCCCCTCCCCACAACAGACACCCTGTGAGGTGGGTGGGGCTGAGAGAACTCTGACACAAACTGCTCTTTTTCAAGGACAGCTGTGCCAGAGCTTCTGACTGACCCAAGGTCACATCAGCAGGTGCAAGTGGAGGAGTGGGGAATCAAACCTGGTTCTCCCAGATTAGAGTCCGCGCACTTAACCACTACACCAAACTGGCTCTCACTGGTGGCAACCAGAGGACCTCTGTGTCCAAACTGTTGGGGCATGGCCCAGGCCCCAGGGGGAGACAGTATTGCAACCAGGCTACGAAGTGGTTCTGAGCCATTCACAGGGTATGCATGCAGACCACACGGTGCAAAACATCACCACTGTGATACAGAATAGTCTGAGGGAGTGGGTGGGCAGTGGTAACATTGTCTGTGGCTACATGGTCAAGGGGAAGAGGAGCTCAACATTCTCCAACAGCTGGCTGACCCTCTCTTAAATGGAAAAAGGGGGGGGGACTGAACCCAAGATATATCTGCGAACCAAGAGGGTCAAGCTAACACTATATTATATAAAAAATACAACTGTTTCTTAAGGTGTACACATGTTAAAACATATTATGACTAAAAGAAAGAGTCTAAATTTCAGACTTTTAAAAGCTTTTCAAATACAAATACACTTGACGGGTAAACACTTTTTAACTTAGGACCAAACGCGTTTCGGCCCCTTCGGGCCTTCCTCAGTGGTCACTATTCTCTATATTACACTGATACACATCCAAAATACACGTATAAAAAGTTTTGTTTTTTTGGTGTGTGTGTGTATGTGTGTGTATATATATATGTATATATATATGTATATGTGTATATATATATATATGTATATGTGT
>NW_015168114.1:174500-179092 GCF_001447785.1 Gekko japonicus
ATATATATATATATATATATATATATATATATATAGAGAGAGAGAGAGAGAGAGAGAGAGAGAGAGATAACCAGATATTGTTTCTTTATATGTTTTAGTTATGCTACTAGCTTATATGTTGGGCCATAAATAAAGCCATGCCAATTCTTCAAATTATTCTGGTATCAGAGATTTCATTGGTCTGGATGTGTGTCACCTCCATCAAAGGTAATGATCAAGTTCAACATCTGTTGAAGGGGCCGAAACGCGTTTGGTCCCAAGTTAAAAAGTGTTTACCCATCAAGTGTATTTGCATTAGAAAAGCTTTTAAAAGTCTGACATTTAGACCCTTTCTTTTAATCATAATATGTTTTAATATGTGTAGACCTCTCTTAAATGGTGCATGTACTCAAGCCCTCTCAAAACCCCACTGATGTGCTCTGCACCCATATGGCCAGCCTGGGCTATGTCATCCCCCTGATTTGAGGGCTGTACCAGGAGCTGGCCTCTGCACTGGAGCTAGGCCCCAAGGAGATGGCCATTCTCCTGTGGGTCAGGGCCTTGGCAGAGAGGTTGCAGGTGGGCATCGCCACCAGGCCGCATCCTCTCTACAAGCAAGGGGAGTACAAGCTGGCCTGTTATCTATGACCCCTGGATAAAAGGCAGCGTTGCTCTCCAGAAGGCAGAGCTCATGCAATGGAAGCTTATGCAATGTGAACTCCGCAAAGAAGTACAGAGGCTACAGGACAACAGATGTGGCCAGAGGAAACACGGGTGGAAGAGGCTGGGGAGGAGGAGAAAGAGGAGAAGGATCCGCAGCCCAGCACCACTGTCTCAAACAGCCCAACCAGGAGAAGGAGAAGAGAAGAGAAGAGATTGGATTTATACCCCGTCCTCCACTACCCAAAGGTGTCTCAGACCGGCTTACAAACTCCTTTCCCTTCCCCTCCCCACAACAGACACCCTGTGAGGTAAAAGAAGAATAGAAGAGATTGGATTTATACCCCGCCCTTCACTACCCAAAGGTGTCTCAGAGCGGCTTACAAACTCCTTTTCTTTCCCATCCCCACAACAGACACCCTGTGAGGGAGGTGGGGCTGAGAGAGCTCTTGAAAGAAACTGCTCTTTTTTCAAGGACAGCTCTTATCAGAACTACAGCTTGCCCAAGGTCATCCAGCCAGGTGCAAGTGGAGGAGTGGCGGAATCAAACCCGGTTCTCCCAGATTAGAGTCCGTGCACTTCACCACCACACCAAACTGGCTTCACTAATGGCTGTCAGTGATGAATTGGGAGGCCAGCTGTGCCAGGCATGCCAGGCATGTTGTAGCAGAGGATTTGGCACAGGTGATGGTGAGTGAGTATCTTACTGAGTCCCCTGAGCCGGCTGACACTGATCCCCTGGAATACTGGGCACGCAAGGCTGTCATCTGGCCCGGCCTCTCTTGCGTGGCTATGAGTTTCCTCTCCTGCACTCCTACCAGTGTCCTGAGTGAGCGCATATTCTCCCACCTGGGAGACATTCTCAGCCCCACCTGCTCCCAGCTGGACCAGGCCAGGGTGGATGAGTTGGCCTTCCTCAGAGTCAACCTCTCCCTGCTGGGTTACCCCTCTCTGGGCTTCACAGAGTAAGACCCAGGCCTCCCGTTGTCTTCCTGCATGCCCCCCCCATTCCTCCTTCTCTCTGGGTGATCCGGCATGAGGCCTGTGGGTTGCGTCCTTGGTGCTTGGGAGGGTGGAAGGCCGCCTCTGCCAGGTGGGGCTGGCCTGGCCCCACATCCAACCCTTTCTCACTGAAATTTCCCCACTGAGAAAACCCCTGGGTACCCCCCCTTTACCTTTACCCTCCAAAGAAAATCTCCTTCACCCAACACCTATTTCATGGAACAACAGTTTGGTGTCGTGGTTAAGTGCGCGGACTCTAATCTGGGAGAACCGGGTTTGATTCCCCACTCCTCCACTTGCACCTGGCTGGATGGCCTTGGGCAAGCCGTAGTTCTGATAAGAGCTGTCCTTGAAAAAGAGCAGCTTCTGTCAAGAGCTCTCTCAGCCCCACCTACCTCACAGGGTGTCTGTTGTGGGGAGGGGAAGGGGAAGGAGTTTGTAAGCTGCTCTGAAACTCCTTTGGGTAGTGAAGGGTGGGGTATAAATCCAATCTCTTCTTCTACCTCACAGGGTGTCTGTTGTGGGGAGGGGAAGGGAAAGGAGTTTGTGAGCCCCTCTGAGACTCCCTTGGGTAGTGAAGGGCAGGGTATAAATCCCATCTCTTCTTCTTCTTCTACCTCACAGGGTGTCTGTTATGGGGAGGGGAAGGGAAAGGAGTTTGTAAACCGCTCTGAGACACCCTTGGGTAGTGAAGGGCAGGGTATAAATCCAATCTCCTCCTCCTCCTTCTCATAACAGAACATCTACCTCATGAAACAACATCTACCTCATAACACAACACTTACCTCATGGAACAAACTTCAACAAACATCTACCTCAACAAACATCTGCCTGTACAAGCCAGACCCTATTTGACTACCTCTTTCTATTGCATTTGTGCAATTCACGACAGGTGATCTCTTGCCTGTACAATGTATTCTGCTAATGGCGAATAACCAGAAATTTCACCTAGTGGTAGGTTGTGACCAGAAGATCTATGTGTTTGGGCATGAGGGGGCCTGGGAGCATTGTGGGCATGCCTCGCTGGGTTCCAGTGCTTGCCCGGGGTCTCTGCCAAGCTGCTGTGGGGTTGGGGAATCCCTGTTAAAACTGTGGGGATTCTGCCTTTCTGTCTTTCAAAACCTGCCTTTGGAAAGTTGGGGGGTGGCCCTGCCAGCTCAACATGTGTTTCCGTTCCTTTACTGCATGGAAGAATACACCCTGGTTGATGGGTGTGCTCAGGGGTCATTTCCTAGAAAAAGAGGTGCAGGAGCTCATCAGCACAACTCATTAGCATAACTTATTTGCATATGCCACACCCCCTGACATCACCGGAAGTGTGTCAGAAGTCAACACCCACCGCTCAGGCTCCACTGGACTGTTTTGGATTGCTAGCTATTGCGGGGGGGGGGGGCGTGCAGATCTGTCCTGGCAGAGGAGGGAGAGCTTGTACCTGAATAAAACTTGGTCTTAAAGGTGCCGCTGGACTGTTTTGGACCAGGGGGCGGGGGGGGGCTCTGCAGATTACCTGGCTGCTTCTTGCTCTGACTGAGGGCTGCTGGGAGCAGGGGGTAGGGCTTGTTGCATGTGCCCGCCCCCTGGGCTCTTTACTGCCGGAACTCCACTCCTGTGCGCTCCTGCAGGAAATGACCCCTGGGTGTGCTCTGGACCTGTGTGTTTGAACGAGGGGGGGGGTGTTGTGAGAGTTGTGGGCAAACTGACCTTGGTTGTGTTGTGAGGCTAGGGTGCCTACCAAACTGCTGTGGAGTTACTTTGGGTAGCCGCTTTCAAAACTCTGGGGATGTCTTTCCATCCTTCAGAACCTGCCTTTGGAGACTTAGGTGGGGTGCTGTGAGCACAGGGAGGATGTTTGCCTTGCTTCCAGTGTCTGCCTGGGGGGGGGTCCTCCCCAGTTGAAGTTTCCCTGCGGGTTTTGTGTCACTGGCTTGTTCCTGGGCCACTCCACAGACTCCTGTAACTGAGCTATCTTCTCCAGAGAGAGCACTAGTGAGACTTTTTTTTGGGGGGGGTAGGGTCCATAACTGGGACCCCAGAAATGCAATCCGCCCCCAACTTGGAGAGATTCTAGAGGAGCGGATGGCAGGGTGAGGTTCCCTGTGCATTTGATGTGTGTAGCTTGCCGGGGGTCCATTTAGACACTTTTGAACCTGTGCCTGTCATTTCCCCAGAAAGCTCTTTCCTGGGGGCACCTTCTTTGGGGGGTTGTAACTCAGACCCTGTAAATCTAATCCTCACCAAACTTGGAGGCCAGGTAAAGGAGAATCATCCAGCATTCCCCTGGAAATCTGGTATATCTAGCATGCCATCATGAACCTCATAAATAAACTGAGTTTGTTAATGACAGTCCGTTGCTCACAAACTGGGCATGCCGTGAAACACAAAGCGAACAACATTTTCTTGGTTCATGCCCATTCCGACTCACAAGTCTTTCATAATAAATATTCAAGACGAGAGCTGCCCAAGCACTAGCTTGCACAAAACTGTTGGAAAGGCATGATGCAGGATCAGGGGTTGTTTCGTAGAAAAAGAGCTAGGGGAACTCATTAGCATAACTCATTAGCATATGCCACGCCCCCTGACATCACCGGAAGTGTGTCATAAGGCCCCCCCCACCACTCAGTTAGTCTTAAAGGTTGCTATTTGTTAGTCTTAAAGGTGCGGGAGTGCGAGGAAGCCCCGCAAAGGCCTCCCGCCCCCAACGGTCCTGGCCGCCGTCGGCCTTGCAGCTCCACTGCCAAGCCCCATCAGGGGCCCAGTGGTGGACCTACAAGGCTGGCGGGAGTGTGAGGAAGCCCCGCCAAGGCCCTCCCTGGCCCCAGGCAGGCAGGGGTGGGGAGAGGCGGGGAGGAAGCAACTTACCCTCCCTCTTCTCCTGCCTCCTCCTGGCTGAATGAGGGCCGGAAGCGGGGTGGCTGGAAGCAGGAGGCGGGGCTTTGTCATGTGCCCCGCCC
>NW_015168114.1:179550-185767 GCF_001447785.1 Gekko japonicus
CTCCCTCAAGTGATTCCTATAGGTAAAGGTAAAGGTTCCCTTGCTCGAAAGCCAGTCGAGTCCGACTCTAGGGTTGCGGTGCTCATCTCCATTTCAAAGCCGAAGAGCCAGCGCTGTCCAAAGACAATTCCGTGGTCATGTGGCCAGCATGACTAAACACCAAGGCGCACGGAACGCTGTTACCTTCCCACCAAAGTGGTACCTATTTATCTACTTGCAATTTCTCGCTTTCGAACTGCTAGTTTGGCAGGAGCTGGAGCCAGAGACGGGAGCTCACTCCGTCATGCGGCACACTTGGGTCTTGAACTGCTGAACTATCAACCTTCCACAGCCTGCAGTTCAGTGTCTTAACCACTTGAGCCACCGCAGCTCCTAGTGATTCCTAGCAAAGCATAATTAAAGGGACCTTGCAAATTGCTAACAGGTGATACATAACAGTAGCCATTAGAGCAGTGGTACTCACTCACTTGTGGCTCTTCTGTGCCCTGTCCCCCAATGTGGCATCTGCTCCATATTTCAGGGAAGTAGGCAAGACCCTTGACTGGTGGGGCTTATGGCTGGTAGTCGGTTCCCACCTTGAAAGAGCCACTGCTGGAAGAATACGGAGGTTGTCAGGCACCCTGAGGTTCCAGTCTCATGTCAGGGATGAAAGTAAATGCACCTCTTTTGCTGAGAGTAATTGCAAATGTGGCCCTCCACTAGCTACAGAGGGAGCACTGCTGTATTAAAGTATTCCAAGTGATTGTTTTTGTGCATATCTTCATACCTGGTAGATGTCTTATGAGATAGCCTTTTCGACCTCAACTGTCCTATTGATTCATTTTCATTTATAACCTTCTCTCTTCTAAGATATCAAGGCAGCTAACGATTATGACTAAACATGACTAAGTGCACAGCTAATATATTTAAAGTGCATACTTGGAACTATGAAGTAATCAGATCTTCCTCTGCAGAGTGCAGGGGGTTGGAACAGATGACCTGCAAGGTCCCTTCCAACTCTAACAATCTGTGATTCTATTATTCCCACAGGCCTGTAGCTACGGTGGGGCTTCTTGGGGCTAGCCCATGACTTACTGGCAAGGCCCCATGGTAGCAGCTCTAGTGGTGGCAGCGCAGGTAAAACCTGAGCCGGGGGCGCATGAACCAAGGGCCGCCACAGCAGCCGATTGGAGCAGGGGTGGACTTACTGATGAGGCCCCATGACGTGTTGCTGGTGAGCATGAGGGGCTGCTGGGAGGTGGTGGCGGTGATCCCAGCAGTGGCAGCAGCAGTGCAGGCAAAATCTGGCCATGGCTGCCACCAATTGGTTGCTGTGGGGCAGAGGGAGCGGGGGTGGTGGCAGCTTGATAGAGGCCCAGGTCGCAGAACCTGCAAGTCCCTCCTCCTTGATAAGTAGCATGTGCAGGCACCTCTCTCGGCAGCAGCCCAGCTGCCTGCCTTGTGATCTGCTGGGTTTAGATCGGCCAGCACCACCTCTGCTTACCAAACCCACCACTTTTTAAGTTGCGGAGTCAGCCAGCTTTGGAGCCCAGGATTTTGCTCCAATCCTCCTTATTTTTCCCATAATTGAATTATTGAACTTAGCCAGTGCTAAGTGCCCCCCCCCAAAATTTAAATGCCCCTCGACTTAAAAATCCCTGGCTACGTGCCTGTCTTCCCAGTTTGAATGTATTTTTACAATTCAGGTGGAATCTGAGAATAACATCACTACACAAAATTTTAGACACTTTTCAAAAATCATTTATGTTTCCATCACATTCTGGCCAGAATCTCTCTCTTACGGTATATACGTGCAAGGAGCTTTGACCGGCCATCCAGCACCAACTGTTGTTGCTACAAGTAACAGTGCAAGTTAAAGGTTCTCAAATTTATGTCAGAGAAGGACATTCTTCCGTCAAAAGCTTCTTACATTCCCTGGATTCGATTTTAAATATGCTTATTCACTGTTTTATCTAAAACACTACTCATATATGAGCAGGGTTCATTTAATTCTTTTCATGATCAATCATCCTCTCTTTACTTATAGAGTTTTAGTGCACTGTTCATTCTTAAAGAGGTTAGGCTTTTACAGCAAAGTTCAGCTGGTAGTACTTGTATTGAGTTATGTTTATTTTAAAGATTTTATGTTTGTGTTTCACTCTTCTATAATAGTAATTTCATGTAACTTGCATTCTGACACTGTTGTCTCATTATGTTTTTCTTAATATTTTTTTTTTAAATGACTGGCCTGATGTAAAAGGATAGCCAGGAGATGAAACATTTTTTTCTATTTCCTTCTGCATAAGTGTGTTAAATGCCTGCATACTGCCAGATGAGGGGTTTCTTTAAGATAGCTTAATATGTACACTTATTGTGCCTGTATGCAAAAGAATGTTTTTAACAATATGTTAATTTTAAAATGCATCTGCCTGAAATGCTGAAGAGCCGCTATGCATAACCTAACTCCCTGACATTTTATGGTCAGCCTTGCCTCCTGCAGCAGTCATATTGTGGCTGGCTCCACCTCCTGCAGCAGCCGTTTTGTGGTTGTGCTCTCTACTCTGTGTCAGGATCCCTGAGTGCCGGTGTGCACAAAAAGGACCAAGGCAGGACAGACCTTCTGTTGTTCAGTCGCACAGTCGAGTCCGACTCTTCGTGACCCCATGGACCAGGTCACGTCTTCTCCAGTGAGTGCTCCTTTCTCATTTGGTGGCCAAAGTATTTGAGCTTCAGCTTCAGTCTCTGGCCTTCCACGGAACAGTCAGGGTTGATTTCTTTTAGGATTGACTGATTTGATCTCCTTGCAGTCCAAGGGACTCTCAAGAGTCTTCTCCAGCACCATAGTTCAAAAGAATCTATTCTTCGGCGCTCGGCCTTCCTTATAGTCCAACTCTCGCAACCATACATGACTACTGGGAATACCATTGCTTTGACTTCACGGACTTTTGTTGGCAGGGTGATGTCTCTATTTTTTATTATGCTGTCTAGGTTTGCCATCGCTTTCCTCCCAAGGAGTAGGCATCTTTTAATTTCATGGCTGCAATCACCATCTGCAGTGATCTGGGATCCCAGGAACGTGAAGTCTGTCACTACTTCCACGACTTCCCCTTCTGTTTGCCAAGGAGTGATGGGGACAGATGCCATGATCTTAGTTTTTTTGATGTTGAGTTTCAAGCCAACCTTTGCACTCTCCTCTTTCAGTCCTAGCAAGAGGCTCTTTAGGGCCTCTTCACTTTCTGCCATTAGAGTGGTGTCGTCTGCATATCTGAGGTTGATAATAGTACAGAAGAGGGTATTCAGAAGGCGGAGCTTTTCTTCCCTATATATTTTTGCTGCACCTGCTAAAGGTACAAAAAAAAACTTGCTTGAAGTTGGTTGTTCCCGATCCAATTAGTTTAGAATGGACCAAATTTGTTAGTTTCATTTTCAGAAAGAATCCAGACAAAGGCTTCAATCTACCAGACTATTTCTGCGGACAGAAGGGTTTCATCTGCACAGCACAACTTCCTCATCTCATCTCCACCCAGGGCTGCAGTGGCAGGGAGGCCGGGAAATGAAAAGATTCAGTCTGGGGAATGGAAGTTCTCTGCGGATGGAAGCTTGCAGTCCTTGGATGGAAATCCTTCTGCCTGTGGAAATACTCTGGTAATCCAAGCCAATGTCAATGACATTCCTTTAGCCTCCAGTATTTTCCCTTCTAGCTTCCCATTTTCTTTTATGCTTGATTTGTCTAATTTAAAATTTTCTAAATATAATTGCAATGTCACCCATAAAGCACTATGAAGACTTCTGAGGGCTTTTGTCCCTTTATATTTTCATCCTTTGATTTATGGCTGCTTCCTCTTTTTTGCTTAATTAGTTACTTCACTCCAGTGGCTGAGGTAATATTTAATCGATTCTTCATTAACAGTTGTACAGAATGTAGCTCTATATTAAATGCCACGTGGAACACAGTTTTTAATGCTCCTGGCAACTCATTTTTTTTTTTTTAAGGAATGATCCAGCAATTCGAAGATGTAGAAGCAGCCTCTTTTTTGCATCAAGCCAACCTGCCATATCTTTGACATTACAGAGTGGTAAGAAAATGCAGAATTCAGAAATATCTAGAGCCGTGGTTCTTAACATTTTTGGTATGGCTATTCATAAGTCCAAATTTACTCGGTATGGTAACCCTACTTGATATCACATGACCCATCCAAGGCTGACCCAAGTTTTTGAGTGCCCTAGGCAAATGATCCCCTTGGCACCCATCTAGCTCAGCACTCCATTTTCTGCAATGGCTAATCAGATGTTTTAAAGAAACGGACAAACAACACACAAAGGATGCAGCTGCCACCACTGTGAAGTACAAGCAAGTGGCATTTAGAACAGCCTTTGCATCTGGAGGTTACATTCCAGCCTCTGACCACCCTCTCATTCTCCATTACACCCTCTAATCCCCCTAAGTTTCTAATAAACTCACTCCAGTAACTATCAGGAGCAGACCCGTAGCCAGTATTTTTTAAGTCCTTTAAATAAGTCAGGGGGCACCCCACACACACCCCTGCACACACCCACCCAAGGGAGTGCCTGGGCTGGATGGGAAGTCTGGGGGGCATTGGCAGTAAGTCAGGGGGCTGGGCCCCGAGATGCCCCACTGTAGCTACGGGCCTGATCAGGAGACATTTTGCTTGATCAACATGCATATGCAGTGAAGAAAAATACCAGCTAATGTATGACATGGCAGATACTGTTTCTGGGGTCATATCTTGGTTTCCAAAATACAAAAGAGAGCAATGAAAAGGGTGTGCGGGGGTGTGTGTAGTGGTTAAGTGCGCGGACTCTAATCTGGGAGAACCGGGTTTGATTCCCCACGCCTCCATTTGCAGCTGCTGGATGAACTTGGACAAGCCATAGTTCTGTCAAAGCTGTTCTTGAAAACAGAGCAGTTTCTGTCAAGAGCTCTCTCAGCCCCACTGACCTCACAGGGTGTCTGTTGTGGGGAGGGGAAGGGAAAGGAGTTTGTAAGCCGCTCTGAGACACCTTTGGGTAGTGAAGGGTGGGGTATAAATCCAATCTCTTCTTCTTCTTTTACCTCACAGGGTGTCTGTGGTGGGGAGGGGAAGGGAAAGGAGTTTGTAAGCTGCTCTGAGACACCTTTGGGTAGTGGAGGACGGGATATAAATCCAATCTCTTCTTCTTCTTTTACCTCACAGGGTGTCTGTTGTGGGGAGGGGGAGGGAAAGGAGTTTGTAAACCACTCTGAGACACCTTTGGGTAGTGAAGGGCGGGGTATAAATCCAACTTCCTCCTCCTTCTTGCAACCTTTTCAGAGGCTTCACAACCCACTTTTGGGTCCTGACCCACAGGCTGGGAAACACTGACCTAGAGCACAAAACCATTAGTCCATAGCAAGCTTGGCAGTCTTTTTACTAAATGCATGGCTAGCTAATTAGATGGAGGTTCATTCATTTGCTGCCAGGATACCCTGCACCTGGCTGGCTCTGGCCTGTGTAGGTCATTTTACACCTGCACATATATAATTGTGGAAGAGAATTATATTGGGGGGGGGGACAGATTCAGAAGCATTCAGGGCATGGGCTGTGTAATCCATTGTAGGTACTATTTAATTAGATACCCATGACAGACAGACTGCTCACATCATCTAAGCTGAGTTAGTGTGAGCTAGCTCACGGTTTTTTAGCCTCCGGCTCACACCTTTTTGGCTTAGCTCGGGAAGGAGGACTCCGGAGCAAACTAACTTATGCAATAGCCAAATTGCTCGCTCACAACGCTATTGCCAGTAGCTCACAAAGTAGAGCTTTTGCTCATAAGACTCCACAGCTTAGAGGGAACGCTGCCTACCACCTGATCAGGGCTTTTTTTGGTAGAAAAAGCCCAGCAGGAGCTCATTAGAATAATAGGCCACATCCAACAGCAGGAACTCATTAGCATATTAGGCCACACCCCTGACAGCACAGCTCATTCACATATTAGGCCACACCCCCATGTTACCAGAAGTGTGGTCATCCAGCTACACCCACCTTTTGCTTCTTATTCTTTTTACCTTGTTTGTTGACAAAACCCAGGGCAGGAACTCCTTTGCATGTTAGGCCACACACCCCTAATTGTAGCCAATCCTAATGAGTTTCTGCTGTTGGGTGTGGCCTATTATGCTAATGAGTTCCTGCTGGGCGTGGCCAACTTGGGAGCCAGCCGGAACTCCGTTCCTGTGCGTTCCTGCCCAAAAATAGCCCTG
>NW_015168114.1:185838-202708 GCF_001447785.1 Gekko japonicus
TCTGCTCCTTAACCACAGCTCCCCTCCAGTACCCCCCCCCCCAAATACTTGAATTGTTTTTATTTGTATACAACATCAGACTATCATTGGGATGGTCATTATGCTCTATCGTGTATGCAGAAAGATACTTTAAAAAAGCTGTCACTGCTTAAGCACCTCGTCAAGTTCTAAGGTACTCGACAGCTTCGCCATTGACTTCAATCGATTCAGATTTGGTATCATACAGAATCGTAGAGTTGGAAGGGACCTCCGGGGTCATCTAGTAAAACCCCCTGCACAATGCAGCGAATTCACAAATACCTCCCCCCCCAACACCCAGTGACCCCTGCTCCATGCCCAGAAGATGACAAAAATATGGCTGCTGCTGATTAATTTGGTCCAATATAATACAATGAGTAGTCTCACAGCTACAGAATCCAATAGTCAGAGACACTGTGAAATTGGCTCACATAATTATTGTATCCTCACTGTACCTATGAAATTTTGAAAAATAAATTATTTTTTCCAACTGTCCAAAGTTGTCTTTACAATGTTCAATTAGTCTTACATTTTCTCTATTACAGTGCAAAGCACAAATATATAGGATTTTCATATAGCCATAATTTTTTGAACATAACACTTGGTTCCTTACAGGATTTTTGGTGATCACAAGATTTCAAAAAAATAAATAAATTATATAGCTCCACAGTGCTATACATGAACAACCGAAATAAATTGTCTACGTCGTAAACCAAAAATGAAATTCAAGGTGAACTTCTGATAAGTCCCCGATGTCAACTCCTTTCGTATTTGTACTTTGCAAAAAAGAATAAATCACAATTTCAACAGCTTGTCATGTAATTCTTAAACCACAAGGTTGTTACAAGCACCATAATTTTTAAAGGTTGTCATCTAAAAACAATAACAATCATGAGCATGAATTAGAGATCCCCATAGAAGGCAAGAAAACTATATCACAATACCTGCGACATTTAATAAGGAGAACTCACTGTCAAAGACATAATAAAAATGCTAATTATAAAGCTAAGCAAAATGCTAAGTTTCACCTTGAAGTTCATTTTAGGTTTACAACATAGACAATCATTCATTTTGGTCTTATAGCACTGTAGAGCTACATAATTGTTGTTTTGAAATCTTGTGATCACCAGAAACCCTGTAAGGAATCAAGTGTTATGTTCAAAAAATTATGCTTTGCACTGTAATAGAGAAAATATAAGACTAATTGAACACTGTAAAGACAACTTTGGACAGCTGGAAAAAATAAATAATTTTATTCAAAATGTTATAGGTACAGTGAGCAATGTTCCCTCTAAGCTGTGGAGTCTTGTGAGCAAAAATTCTACTTTGTGAGCTACTGGCATTAAAGTTGTGAGCAAACAATTTGGCTACTGCATACATTAGTTTGCTCTGGAGCCATCTTTCCTGAGCTAAGACAAAAATGTGTGAGCTGGAGGCTAAAAAACTGTGAGCTAGCTCACACTAACTCAGCTTAGAGGGAACACTGACAGTGAGTATAAAATAATTCGGAGAGGTGAGCCATTTTCACAGTGTCTCTGACTATTGGATTAATTTGGTCCATCAGAATTCCTCTGAAATCCCTAAATGCCACCAGACTGGGAAACTGAAACCCAACTTGTGGTATTATTCTCTACTGAATCTGAAAGGACCACTCCAACATTTAGATAAAATTGAGGCCAGGATGTATCCCAGGAAGGATTAAATGTGTTTCCCTCCACACAGAAGTTACAGATGAGTTTAGGGAACTAGAACTGAGGTATCAGGCTCTTCTTCGGACTACATTAGATTGCAGGTTGAAGACAGCCTGAAATTGGGCTCCAGTTTTCTTAGTATTGAGCCATGTGCTCTAGTCTTGTTTTAGCTTTTACACTCAGCTTTACTCCCTCAATGGATTACCAAAGTGGTTTAGAACATTGTTCTCCCTTGTCTTTTTTATTGTGAGGAAGATGAAGATGGGTAGCCATGTTAGTCTGTTTGTAGCAGTAGAAAAGAGTAAGAGGCCAGTAACACCTTAAAGACTAACAAAATTTGTGGAAGCGTATGAGCTTTCATGAGTCCTTTTACTGCTGGTATCTGAAGAAGTGAGCAGTGACTCATGAAAGCTAATACCCTATCACAAATTTTGGTAGTCTTTAAGGTGTTACTGTACTCTTACTCCTTTCTCCTCTGAAAAAGCATATATTGAGAGAGAGTTGCATACCCAAGGTCACCTAGAAAGCTTCCATTTCAGAATGGGGAGTCAAACCCAGGTTCTCCGAGATCCTAGTGGACATCTGACCACTACACCACACTGACACTCATCTGGTTTATATTAGATCAGTCGTGGCGAACCTATGGCACGGGTGCGAGAGGTGGCACTCAGAGTCCTCTCTGTGGGCACGCATGCCATCGCCCCAGCCAGGCCCAGACCATCATTAAAGTGTCGAATTCTCTGCCAAATAATTTTAAGTAAATGAAAGCATTTGGGATTGCTTTCCTTACTTTGTTTGGATCATCTTAAGTTAATGTATGAATTGCTTTTTCTAAAGTAGAACCTCAGTATTCAGGTTAAATTGCCGTGTTGACACTTTGCGATAAAGAAGTGGATTTTGGGTCGCAGTTTGGGCACTCGGTCTCTAAAAGGTTCGCCATCACTGTATTAGATCAACATTATACCACCTTGACAAAATGAGAATTCAGAGGGAAGAAGAGATTGGATTTCTACCACACCCTTCACTCAGAGAATGGCTTATTTATTTGATTTGATTTGATTTGATTTGTATCCCGCCCTCCCTGCCAAGGCAGGCTCAGGGTGGCTTACATAAAATATATTAGAGAACTAAAACACAGGATTAAATGAAACCACAACAGTATAATTATAAAACAATCTCCTTTCCCTTCCTCTCCCCACAACAAACACCCAATGATGTTTTTGGGGCTGAAAGAGCTCTGACTGAGAGCTGCTCTTTCAAGAACAGCTCTGACAGAACTATGGCTTGTCCAAGGTCATCCAGCAGCTGCAAGTGGAGGAGTGGGGAACCAAACCTGGTTCTCCCAGATTAGAGTCCACACACTTAACCACTCCACCAAACTGACTTCAGTGGCTGAAGTCAGAAAAATCTCCATTACCAATCATTTTCATTTACTGATGTAGTGAAAAGTAGGTCTCTCCTTATATATAATTCTGTTTTGGTCATGGACTCCCCTGAACATTCCAGCATGCTCCAAAATCAGTTGGCTGAATGATCTGTCATTCAGAGGGTCTCCCTATCCACTGGCTGTGTTGCCTGAGTCCTGCCTCCAACATTCTAAACAGTTTGCTGTTCCTCTCCCCCATATAGCCAGTCAGAACACAGAGGTCATTTGCATATGTGGCCTGATTGGCCTTTGCCTCTAACATTCTAAATAGTCTGCTGTTGCTGTTGGGAGTCCTGAGGTAAAATACATATCCCCATCTCCCTGTGGGGCCTGGAGATCTCCTCAGCCATAGCACGTCAATTCCCTTACAGAAAATTTCCCAGCTATTACAACTGATGTCCAGATGACCAAGATCAGTTCTCCTGGAGATAATGGCTGCTTTGGCCAGTGGACCCTATGGCATTATACCCTGCTGAGGTCCTTCCCCACCCCAAACCCTCTCCTCCCCAGGCTCTACCCCTCAAATCTACAGGTATATCCCAACCCAGAGTTGGCAACCCCGTAACTGGCTATGGAACTGTTTTCCAGACTCTTGGAACCCAGAAGACATGGCATAGGAGGAGGTGATTTTCTACCTTAGCTGAAACTAGGTAAAGGTTTCCCTTGCTCAAAAGCCAGTCGAATCCGACTCTAGGGATGCGGTGCTCATTTCCGTTTCCAAGCCAAAGAGCCAGCGCTGTCCAAAGACATTTCCGTGGTCATGTGGCCGGCATGACTAGATAGGTTGGCAGGAGCTGGGACCAGAGACGGGAGCTCACTCCGTCATGTGGCAAATTAACATAAGTCAGGGGTGGAGGGAACCATACCTGTTACCATGAGGCTGTCCTCCCATACTACCCACTTGGGGCAGCAAAAGGACTTGAGACAGCCCTGCCAGAAGGAAATAAAAATGGCTCGCCTCCCTCTATTTTCCACTTCCCTCTGCCACCTCACCAGCCACAGCTGGGACACTCACCTGGAGCTTCCTTCTAGAGATCGTTGTATTTCTTCCCACAATGGGCCTTACTCCTAGTATAGAATAAATGGTAAATAGCAATTTGATTTACATGCTTTTTACAGCTACTGTTTCTTCCTCCAAATCTTTGATGTACCTAGCAAAATCGTTGTTAGTAATATAGGTGGCTCAAGTGGTTAAGACGCTGAACTGCAGGCTCTGGAAGGTCAGTAGTTCAGCAGTTCGAGACCCGGGTGCCGCATGATGGAGTGAGCTCCCATCTCTAGTTCCAGCTACTGCCAACTTAGCAGTTCGAAAGCAAGAAATTGCAAGTACATAAATAGGTACCATTTCGGTGGGAAGGTCACAGCGTTCCGTGCGCCTTGGTGTTTAGTCATGCCGGCCACATGACCACGGAAATGTCTTCAGACAGCGCTGGCTCTTCGGCTTGGAAACGGAGATGAGCACCGCAAACCTAGAGTCGGGTTCAACTGGCTTTCGAGCAAGGGAACCTTTACCTTTACCTTTAATATAGGGTTGCCAGGTCCAATGATCGTGCTGGTGGGGGAGCGAGAGGGAATTTCAGGGAGTGGGGGCAGAGCACCATGATGTTCTGACATCCCGCGGAAGTGATGTCATCACGTTCGCAACGTCGTGCGGTGATGCTCTGTTTTTTGGGCAAAACTCTCCGGTAAAATTGCCCACAAACTGTAGAGTTTTGCCCAAACACCAGAGCGTCACCACACAATGTAACTGATGTGATGACATCACTTCCATGTGACATCAGCATGTCATGTTGGGTGTAGGATTCCCCCTTTCCGGCAAGCAGGGCAGCAGCGGGTAGGAACCCAAAAACTGGGGGATCCCCACCCCCCAACTGGGGAATGCCATCCCTATTGTAATACGTCAAAAGCAGAAATTATGATACAGGCATACACCCAAGTGATATGCTCACAAGTGGATGTAAAAGAAAATGAGAACAGTGGTCTAGACCTTAATCCTAAATGCCTTTATTTGGCAAGTGTGGTGTATTCAATCTGACCCAATGTATGTATAAAACGCAGTGATTGAAACACCATGTGAAGCTTCATCCTGGGCTAGGATCCAAATCCCTCACTTATAATTGGTAGCCCAGGAAGAGCCAACCAATCACCAATGCCTAGTTCCAGAAGCAGGAACTAATGTGATTGGACCTTATCTCTGCAACCTCATAGGTTGATATTGTATAGTAGGGCGTGGCTACATTAGCCGGGAGAGTTTAAAAGTAGAACAGCTTCTATGCAAAAGCTGTTCTGGCTATTCATGTTGATCTGTTTGGAGTTGAGTTACGAGTTGCTGAATAAAGCTGATCTTTTGCTGAAATCACTCTCTGACTCTTTGTTAAGTAACCGACTTAACAGCAAGATATCTGATTTCTATAGAACTTCTTTTCAGGTGCTCAGTATTTCTGCCTTGTTTTTATATTCAGCTGAATTAGAAGAAGAAGAAGAGATTGGATTTATACCCCGCCCTTCACTACCCAAAGATGTCTCAGAGCGGCTTACAAACTCCTTTCCCTTCCCCTCCCCACAACAGACACCCTGTGAGGTACAACAAGAAGAAGAGATTGGATTTATACCCCACGCTTCACTACCCAAAGGAGTCTCAGAGCGGCTTACAAACTCCTTTCCCTTCCCCTCCCCACCACAGACACCCTGTGAGGTAGGTGGGGCTGAGAGAGCTCTGACAGAAACGGCTCTTTTTTCAAGGACAGCTCTTATCAGAACTATGGCTTGCTCAAGGTCATCCAGCCAAGTGCAAGTGGAGGAGTGGGGAATCAAACCCGGTTCTCCCAGATTAGAGTCCGCGCACTTAGCCACTACACCAAACTGGCTCTCTTAGAAAGGTGATGGGAAACAAAATGATACCAGCTTATATTATTTTTAGATGCCCTTTATTTCAAGGCTTTTAATTCTGCTAAACCGAAAGGATGAAAGGCGGCGGGGGGGGGGACTCTTGAAATGTTATTTAGTGAAATCTCTTCCCTAAGATGGGGTGCCGCGACAGGAAAGCGATGATATATTTAATTGGTCTTGAGCATGCAATGGCAATTGAAAAGGGAATACTGTGAAATGTCAGAGGAACAGGAGGAGGTTTTTTATTTATGTATTTGCTCCCACATTCTCTCAACCTTCGGCATATCATGGCAGATCAAGAGACTGACCATTTCAGAAGGAGGAGGAGGAGGACGCCTTCATTTCTCTATGTGACTGTAGATTATTTCGGCTTCAGGAGACAAGAATGTCCTTTTAACATCTGACCTGGCCTTTATTTAAGAGAAGCACTTCACGGTTCAGGAAAGACAGACAATTTTCTAATTCCCAACACTGCTGGAGGCTGAGGCAGCAACTTCCAGACAGGACACCTGCTAACAAGAGAGAAATGGCATTATGATGTCTACAAGTTTACAAATCTGAGGATCAGAAAGCTTTTGCTATTGCTGCTGCCGCAACACAGGCCAAGGCTGACAACTTCTTCAGAGTCTCAGAGGACATTTTTTTTTTCTTTTTTGGCAAGAAATAGTCCTTTTTCACTTCCAGGCTCGGCAGATTGGTTTCCACGTGAAAAAGTCAATAGTCAAAGAGCTTCCTAAATTTCACTGGTGTGCAGCAGAAAGGGGATTAAGACTTGGGGCCTTTTTACTGGCAAGCCTTTAAGCAAATAAAGGTTCTTGGTTTCTTTTTTTTAAAAAAAGAACATATAGGATAGCCCACGAAATCGTAAACAAATCCATTTGAAGGATTTTAATAAGGAACTCTCAGCAACCCTTGGGTTGAAAAGATTGCCGTTGATGATGCCGATTATTCATGAATGCTACAAGAACAGAAATCTTTGTAACAGCTCCACTCTAATTCTAAGTGAATTTACGTGGAAGTTAATCTTATGGATTTTCAGTGGCATGAACATTTTCAATGGGATATTTCCCCCCAGAGCATTATTGCAGAATACATTTCCCTCAAATACTTGAATGTCAAATAACATTATGTTTAACATCAGACACTTTTTACACATGGCCTTTCAGACACAGCTGAAAACTTCAACAGAAATAGCATGCCAATATCCATGTATAGGAGGGGTTTTTTTGGAAGCACAGACATGTGATATATAAAGTTGTTGGATCTTCCCTAAACTTGAACCAAGTTTCTTAATACATAGTGGTTATATGGACATGTACTTCTCATATATCGTGTAATTTTTACAGAGCTCTATAACATAGTTCACTATTACAATTGAGGGTGATAGGCAGTAGATTCAGGACTTCTTCACTCAAAAGTTAATTCCCCTGTTTGAAAAAGGAAGCTGGATTAAAAGTACCTTTTGTATGATCCAGTATGTCTGTATGTACGGTACTATATCCTCATCTTCTAAATTCTAGTTAAAAGGTCTGTCTATACACTCAGTCAGGTAGATATGAGTGGATTTACAAAAGGGTGGTAGTTATCTAAACACCAGCTTTTAAATATTAGTATGTGTTGATTTCTTGATTTCCTTAAATCAGTTACACTTTCAATCATCTTTCATCTAAAAGGAGGAGGAAAAATCAACATCAGACTTAGTGACAGGCTAAGGTAGAAAATATCTAAACCGCATTTGATGCGTTGCCAACATGGTGAGAACATTTATTAGCCTGTTAAATGAACTATTTCATTTTTATAAACAGAAATACTTCCTAGGAGGGTGGGTGGAGCCCTCCATATAGCCTGTGAGAGTCTATCTTCTGCTAACTAGATAACATGGAGAATCTTCAGTATCAGCCAAATACGAGCATGTTAAACAAAGCACCAGTGTAGTTAGTTAGTTAGTGAATTAGTTCATTAGTTAAGAGAGGGGTCAGTGGAGCAAAGAAATGGTAGTGAAAGGGTGTGCTTAAGCAGGGGCGTATTAACCCATGGCCAGCCCCCTAGGCTTTCAGGTATTTTGGGGGCCCTCCAGCACTTCAGGAGCTTAGGTGGCTCAAGTGGTTAAGACGCTGAACTGCAGGCTGTGGAAGGTCGGTAGTTCAACAGTTCGAGACCCGAGTGTGCCGCATGATAGAGTGAGCTCCCGTCTCTAGTTCCAGCTCCTGATGAACTAGCAGTTCGAAAGCAAGACATTGCAAGTAGATAAATAGGTACCACTTTGGTGGGAAGGTAACAGCATTCCGTGTGCCTTGGTGTTTAGTCATGCCGGCCACAAGACCATGGAAACGTCTTCGGACAGCGCTGGCTCTTCGGCTTTGAAACGGAGATGAGCACCGCAAACCTAGAGTCGGATTCGACTGGCTTTCGAGCAAGGGAACCTTTACCTTTTTACCAGCACTTCAATATTTCACCCCGCTACAGCTGACAGCCCCATCAAAAAACTGATGGGTCCCTAGTCCTGCAGGGCCCCTAGGTAGTCAGCCATATGGATAATACAGCCCTGTGCTTAAGTCTTTCCCTGCCACTTCTGTACTCCAAATCACTTTCCTAAGCTGCTTTTCCTGAAGAGAAGCCAAACATGGTCCGAGTGAGAGTGCTTTAGGCTGCGGTCACCCACGCTAAATAGCCCACTTTCAATCCACTTTCCAACTGGATTTCGCCAGTTCACACAGTAAAAATCCAGTTGGAAAGTGCACTGAAAGTGGGTTATTTAGTGTGTGTGACTGTGGCTTTGGAGTCACAGAAGTGGCAGGCAGGAAAAGAGTCCCCCGCCGCAAACCCCCTTGCTTCTTTGCTTCAAACCAACTCTTGGAATCAGCTTTTGTATGTATTATTTTAAAAAGATGGTGGGGCTCTGTTACACACATTCATGTGTCACAAGGTTTTTTGGCGTATGTGGTGCACATGAAGGTGGGGAGGGAAAATTGTTGAAGAGACTGGAAAGTGATGTGTGGCTTTTTCTCTCTCCAAGTGTACTTGCATTTCTTTTGTCTTACTGACACCACTGCTCCAACAGGTTTTTTTTTGGGGGGGGGTTTGTGAGTATTTGTGTGTGTGTGTGTGCTTTTTTTCTGTCTCCAAGTGTACTTGCATTTCTTTTGTCCTACTGACACCACTGCTCCAACAGGTTTTGCGGGGCGGGGGGGTTGTGAGTATTTGTGTGTGTGTGCGTGTGCTTGCGAGCCTGACAGTCATGGGGCTAGGATGTTTCAGAAAGGTGGCTTTGATATCACCTGCTGTTAGCCTGATTGCGCTGAGTTCTTATCAATTTTGGGTTAGAGGTCGCCCTTCCAAGTCCTTGCCAGGGTCGGCCCTGCTTAGCTTCCGAGATCTGACAAGATCTGGCTTGCCTGGGCTATCCAGGTCAGGGCAGGTTTCGCAGGTTTTTGAAAGTCTACAAAGCCTTGTTTGCAAATCTAAAGCACAGGAAAGAGTTAGAAGAAGAGTAGGTTTTTTTACCCTGCTTTTCTCCATCTTAAGGAGTCTCGCAGCAGCTTACAATTGCCTTTCCCTTCCTCCCCCCCACAACAGGCACTGTGTGGGATAGGTGGGGCTGAGAGCACCGTGACTGGCCCAAGGTCACCCAGCAGGCTTCATGTGGAGGAGGCGTGGGGAATCAAACCCAGTTCTCCAGATTAGGGTCCACTGCTCTGGGGGAAGCATGCATGCGCTAAACTAAGCAGACTGTGTTCCCTCCGAGCTCCTCCTTTGAACTAAAGAATTTATAGCTCAAAAGCTGGCAAACACCACACAAACCTAGGTAAGAAGCTGAGAACCAGAGAGAAGTTGGATAGAACACTCCGGAGCGGTAAAAGTTTAATTTATTGCTCTGTTAAAAAGGAAGCTTTAAGATTTTTAAGGATGCTACCAAACCTCTGATTCAGTCATGGCGAAGACATTTAAGGAGCTATCTGAACAAATTACAGGACTCCAAAACACAGTTCTCGCCTTTCAAGAAACGATTAGTGGTGAATTAAACTCATTACACAGAGAAGTCAGTAAAATAGGAACAGAGATAGCTACAATAAAGCAGACAGCTATGACCACTAAAGAGCTGGCTGAAGCTAATGAGCAGAAAATAACTTCTCTGACCCGCCAAATAAATGATTTGTCAGACAGAAACAGAAGGGCTAACCTTATGTTATCAGGGATATCCGAAGAAGTTTCTGCAAATAAACTGGAAGAGTCTCTGATAGAGTGGATGCAGACAAATGAAATAGAGATAAAAGCAGAAGATGTTGAAAGAGTGCACCGGCTATTTATTTATTTATTTAATTTTATTTATACCCCGCCCTCCCTGCGCGTGGGCTCAGGGTGGCTTACATTATACGGGTGCAATGCAACACCATTGCTACAAAGGAACGAGAGGGGCAGGGCCCCTAGAGACGTAATAATTAAATTTGCCAGAGAGAAAACTCAACAACAAATATACAAGGCGTTAAAAAAGGGAAGGATTTGAACTTTAGAGGGAGGAAAATCTGGGGGAGACAAGACTTTTGTCAAGAAACCTTAAGAAAAAAAACCTCATGCATCCCTATGCCCAAAAGCTTCATGTAAATAATATTAAATTTTCATGGGCCTATCCATCTTCTATAATCATATTCCGGGAAGGAAAGAGACTCATGGCAAGGAACATTATGGAAGCAAAGGAACTACTTAAACAATTAGGAATCAACATAGATGACATGGGAGAGCAAGAAATGGAAGAGGAATCAGGGGATCCTGAAGATGGTGACGAAGGAACTTCAGAGAGAGGAGGAAAACGCCTCAGGACTAACTCCTGATAACTAATTAAGGGAAGTATACCTTTATTGACTGAGCTAATGACTATTGTTTTTTACAGCACTAAGAAGGAGGAGGAGGGGGGGTGTGCATTCCATGAAGTGGAGAGAGGGAAAGAGACTTTCTTTCCAGTTTCACTCTCAACCACGGGGGAGGGGAAGGGAAGGGGAAGGGCAGACTAATTAATCAACTAAACTTTTCATGGTCACGGGATGTTAAAGTCTTAATTGATGTGGGATATGGATAGAACAATAAGAATTTTTCACTGAATGTCAATGGTCTAACATCAGATATTAAAAGATACAGGATAACCAAGTTGACAAGAGAACAAAAAATAGATGTCTTGTGTCTACAGGAAACACATAAGAAAAGAAATGACAACAAGCCTCTGCTAAAAGACTCGACCTGGATGATGTTAGCGGAAGCTAGGAGCCATACTAAGGCCAGAGGAGTGGCTATAATGACCCATAAGAAACTTAGAGTAGAGGTACTGGAAAGAAAGATAGACAGGGAAGGCAGATATGTGATGGTTAAACTAAGATTAGATGGGAAGAAATTTACATTGGTAAATATCTATGCACCCAACAAAGGACAAAATAAATTTTTAGGCAGGCTACTTAAAAAAAACCAAGAAATTTTTAGAGGGAGAAATGATTATTACAGGAGATCTGAATATGGATCTAACAAAAAACAAAGCAATTAATTTAGGAGCGTGGGGATTGAGGGAACCATATGAATCTATAGGACAGCAGCCAAAACCTACTCATATATCCAGCCGGCACAAAACACCATCAAGCATAGACTACATAATTTTAGAAAAAAGTTGCAATCTGACTATTAAAAAAATTATAACGCATCCAATTTGGATATCTGACCATGCCCCAATCACTATAGAAATAGAAGGTAAGCAAAAGCTAAAAAATAGAACTTGGAGGTACAATAATTTAATAATGGCTAAAGAGGAAGATAGGAATTACATAACGGAGCAAATAAGATTATATTTCGAGGAGAATAGAGGGACTGTCTCAACTAATATCCTGTGGGATGCTGCAAAGAAGAAATATAAAGAAGGAAATATAAAGAAGGAAAAGGACATTAAAAGAGAACGCTATCTAAAAAGACAATCTAAAATGCAGGAACTGGAGAGGCTGCAAAAGGTACTAATTAACAAGTATGATTCAAAGGTACAGAATCAGATAACAACGCTTAAAAAACAATTAGACGAACTGGATTTAGCTACATTATGGAAGAGAGAAGTAATGGTAAGAAATGATTTTTACAGAAATAGTATTAATTCTGCCAAAAGGTTACCTGATAACCTGAAAAATAGGAAGGTGCAAAAGATAGAAAATATAAAAGTGAAAGGCCAAAGAACTGGCAACTCAAAAGACATAGTAAAAGCCTTTGAGACCTTTTATAAAGAGTTGTACAAAAAAAAGAGACATAGTTATATTTGAGGAAGATATAAAAACAGCACTTAAAGAAAATGATAGAACTATGTTAAGGGAGGAAATAACACTACAGGAGATAAAGGAGGTAATTAAAGAATTGAAAAAGGGGCAAATCCCCAGGCCTAGATGGCTTTACAAGCGAATTTTATAAAGAGATGGCAGACATAGTGGCCCCAGAGCTTCAAGAGGTATTTAACAGAATATTGAAAGGAAAAAAAGCCCCAGATTCATGGAGGCAATCAGAAATAGTGGTAATCCTTAAACCACATAAAAACCCAGAGGAAGTAGACTCATATAGACCTATTAGCTTACTAAACCAAGACTATAAAATTTATGCAAAAATATTGGCAAATAGATTAAAAAAGATCATACCTTAAATAATAAAAGAGAACCAATATGGATTTGTAAAAGATAGGAATATAGCCCACCCCATAAGGAATATTATAAATGTATTACAACATGGCCACCAAAAAAAGTTAGGCCTCTTGAAACTAGACGTTTATAAAGCATTCAATACACTCTCCCAGGAGTATCTGAGGCAGGTAATGACTAAATATGAGATGGGTGAACCATACATAAAAGCGATCCAAGAAATATACAGAGAAGGGACAGCAGTGGTGAGAGTCAATGAAAATCACTCACAACCCCTTCAAATACAAAGAGGAGTCCGGCAAAGATGTCCGCTATCGCCTCTCCTATTTATATTAGCAATAGAGCAGTTAGCTGAAAGAATAAGAAACTCGGCAAGGGTGGAAGGATACAGAGTAAGGAAGGAAGAAATGAAAATCAATTTATTTGCCAATGAAATTATAATCATAAATTATATTAGAGGACTTCGAAAAATGTTCAGGACTGAAGGTGAACATGGCTAAATCAGAAATTATGTACCCCAATGTGACTAAAGAGGAAAGGAAACAAATATATGGGATCACTAATATCGGAATGGGCACTAAAAATTTTAGGTATTTGGGTATTGTAATACAGAGGAATATTGATAAGGTATCAGAGAATAACTATAACACGGTCTGGAAGAAAATAGAAAAAGATATGAAAAAGTGGAAAAATAAAATAATGAGTATATCCACTAGAATCAAAAGCGTCAAAATGTTTTGGCTGCCTAGGTTAATATATCTCTTCCAGAAAATACCGCTAGGAACATACATATATCTTTTTACATGAGCGTTGGAAGAAGGGGTTACAACCCAACACATTAAAGAGACAGGTGGCAGCCATAGCTGCAGTCCTTAGTAACAGGGGAATGTGCAGTTTGGCAACACATACGCTCATTAAAAAATATTTAAAGGGCACCATGCAGTTGGCGCTACAAATTCAGCACAGATTACCGGTTTGGAGTTTGAAAGAGGTGCTACAATCATTGACTAGACCCCCCTTTGAACCACTTTCGTCCATTGAGCTAAAACACCTGTCTTGGAAAGTGGCTTTCCTTGCTCAAATCTGGCCCTGTGCTAAAAGTATGCTTGTGAACATTTTCTTTTTAATAAATACTTTATAACTTTTGAAGCAGGTAGTGGTTCTCTGTACCACATAGACCTCCACCATCTCGGACACGCTATTTTAAAAGGAGTGCCAGGAGGAAGGCAGGCAGTTGGCAAATAATCTGTCCCTGTGGTTACCAGGCACTGGGCAGTGGGAGACATAGAGGCCAGGCCTCAGAACTTGGAACGGAAGCTGGGAACCCTGACCTTCCCAGTGGGTAATTCCTTACAAAGGTCAGGTGGTGGCAGTGGGCTACTGGGGAGAAAGAAAAGTCCCTCCAGGTGTCAAGAAAAACCTAGGAGGGCAGGGCGGAAAAGGGCCTGCAGGCCAGAGCAAGCACATTGTGTCACAGAATGAAAAGTTACCTTACTGCAGTCTAAACTCCTGTTTGGTGTAGTGGTTAAGTGCGTGGACTCTAATCTGGGAGAACCAGGTTTGATTCCCCACTCCTCCACTTGCACCTGCTGGATGACCTTGGGCAAACTGTAGTTCTGATAAGAGCTGTTCTTGAAATAGAGCAGTTTCTGTCAGAGTTTTCTCAGCCCCACCTACCTCACAGGGTGTCTGTTGTGGGGAGGGGAAGGGAAAGGAGTTTGTAAGCCGCTCTGAGACACCTTTGGGTAGTGAAGGGTGGGGTATAAATCCAATCTCCTCCTCCTCCTCCTCCTCCTCTTCTGTTATTGCACTTTCAGCATTTTCTCCAAGCCTGGTTCCAATATCAGTAGTCAAGCTGAGGGGAAACAATAAAAGCACCAGAGTAAAGAATCTCTGCCATAGACACTGAAGGGAGGGGGGATTTTTGCGAGCCCAACAGTGCCCAGCAAACCCAGTGCCACTGTGGCAATGCCAGCTGATGTCAAGCACAGAATCACAGTCCAAGCAAGGGGGGAGTTGGAAGCTCAGCAGAACTAGTACCAGTTCATAATATTAACAAAGGTTTGCTACTATACTACTACTGTGGTGTAGTGGTGAAGTGCGCGGACTCTAATCTGGGAGAACCGGGTTTGATTCCCCACTCCTCCACTTGCACCTGGCTGGATGACCTTGGGCAAGCCGTAGCTCTGATAAGAGCTGTTCTTGAAAAAGAGCAGTTTCTGTCAAGAGCTCTGAGACACCTTTGGGTAGTGAAGTCCAATGTGCCCCCTCTCCCCCCTCCTCCTCTTCTTCTGTTATTGCACTTTCAGCATTTTCTCCAAGCCTGGTTCCAATATCAGTAGTCAAGCTGGGGGGAAACAATAAAAGCACCAGAGTAAAGACCCCCTTTTGGGCCTGTAGGTCCCTTTGAAATTTTGAGAGGGGTCATGGACTGCCACCCCAAAATGGAGCCAAACCCAGTGCCTTTTCCCTTGCTTTGCAAAAGCATTGCATGACAATCCCTGTGCCTCTCTTCCCTACATGTGCTCTACTACGGCTATCAAGGTAGGGGGTGTCACACAGCGTTCCTGTACCCACAAATGCCTGTCTTGGGCAGTGCAAACAAGCACATACTTACCTCTCTCCCGTTGCGCTGGGAGGTATGCTGCAACCAGTGTTCCCTCTAAGCTGAGTGAGTGTGAGCTAGCTCACAGCTTTTTAGCCTCCGGCTCACACATTTCTGTCTTGGCTCAGGAGGGATTGCTGCAGAGGAAACTGATTTATGGAGCTGCCAAATCGCTTGCTCATAACTTTAATGCTAGTAGCTCACACAGTAGAATTTCTGCTCACTAGACTCCACAGCTTAGAGGGAACATTGCTCATGGCCATGTGGGGATTTGAACCCATGTCTCCTCAGTCTAATGGCTTAATCGTGACATCACACCAACTTCTCTGCTTCATATGGGGAGGAGACATCAAACAGTAGCTTCCACAGGAATCTAATCAGAGGGAATCACTCCTCAGAGGAAAAGGATAAATACAATGTCATCTAGAACAGGATTCAGAAGATAGAACCGAGGCTGAAATCAGAACAAATATTTTGCTCCAGGTTGCCTGGTAGGCAGCAGCCAGAGGCTAAATTAGCTCACATAAAACATGAAGATCCATGCTGATGTACATCTGCAGCAGAACAGCGCCTGTCCTTTCCTCGCTCAGCTCCTGGATGTTAAAAGATCTTCAGTCCTAGGACAATCATGCAGGAGGTCCAGTCACACCTTAAAGACTGAAACAAAATAAATTCCAGCACAAGCTTTTGTTAACCTCTTCGTCTTAGGAAGAAAGGTTTGGAGAGTGCACCATTCAAGCCACTGCCATTCTGAGCCCACCAAATGCAATCATGCCTGAAGTAGAACGGCACCCCCGGCTCCTCTGTGTTTTTGCCATGCTCATTTGGGAAGATGCCGTTTCGGTGTGTGTGTGTGAAAATAATGCTTTGGGGCTGAGTGGAGTATGATACCTCTCTGGGGATCCTGTTGGCTGGAAGTGTAGGGCAGAAATATTGGTTGGTCACAGGATGGTGGTAGATGGATAAATTATAAGAGCTCAAGGATGGACAAGGAAAATAATGGAAGGAATACAGGAAATTAAAGTGATTAAATTCAATGAAATGGAGCATAAATTCTTCACAAAATGGTATAAAACGCCAGCGCAAATAGCAAATATGTTCCCAGGAATGAGTCCTAGATGCTGGCATTGTAAACAATCCAAGGGATGGGTTTCCCATATGTGGTGGGAATGCCCAGAGGTTAGTGCTTTCTGGACAAAAATATTACAAATAATTAAAAGAATATGTAAAGTTTCACTGACCATTAACTTTAATTTAATGCTAATGGGTATAATAGGAAACCCAGCAGTAAGTAAAGAGAACCAAGCTATGTTTAGAGTCATGATACTAGCAAGCAAAGCAGTGATAGCTCTAGGCTGGAAGGACAAGAGTAAGTGGACAGTAGAAACCTGGCATAATCAGAGGTCATTTCGGGGGGGATCGCGGGGGAACGCAGTTCCCCCGGGTGAGGTGCAGGGGGCGGGGCACATGACGAAGCCCCGCCCCCTGCTTCCGGCCACTCCGCTTCCAGCCCTCATTCAGCCAGGAGGAGGCAGGAGAAGAGGGAGGGTAAGTTGCTTCCTCCCCGCCTCTCCCCACCCCTGCCTGCCTG
>NW_015168114.1:204088-217734 GCF_001447785.1 Gekko japonicus
ATCTCTGTTATTCTGGATCTCTGAATAATCTCTGTTATTCTGGCTCTCTGGCTGGGCATCATCTCTGTTATTCTGGCTCTCTGAATAATCTCTGTTATTCTGGCTCTCTGGCTGGGCATCATCTCTGTTATTCTGGCTCTCTGAATAATCTCTGTTATTCTGGCTCTCTGGCTGGGCATCATCTCTGTTATTCTGGCTCTCTGAATAATCTCTGTTATTCTGGCTCTCTGGCTGGGCATCATCTCTGTTATTCTGGCTGGGCATCATCACCTTCTCCGTGGTTCTAAGCACCGACCAAAGATGGGGGGAATCTCCAGAGAGAGCAGGAGAGCTGGGGAAGAGAAGCCGATCCTGCCTGCAGACTTCAATCCGATCGCTTCCCTCTCAGCCTAATCCTTGCCTGACTCGGAGAGGACTTTCAGAAACGTGCCTGGAAACCCAAAAAGCAAACCTCATTTGAATGAAGCGCACACTCCTCGGCCCCCATCTGCAAAGAGCGGCAATTAAATGCGAAAAGAGAGAGAGAGAAATTAGCATTTCCCGCGGCCATCTGGCATGAGGGGCAGGCGAGGGGGAACAAAGCCAGTTTGAGGCGGAGGGGAGAGGCGAGTGTGCCGCGGCATTGACCTGCAAATGAGCTTTTGTGAACGAATTAAAGCTTCCCGGACCCCCCGGGACCCCCCAAAACAGGCACCATTACAAACCATCCGGACAAAAACCCACTCATCAAAACTGTCTGCGACGGGGACGGGGCGGGGGGGAGAGGAGAGGCGCGCTTCAAATGGGAGCCCGAAAGAGCCCACCTCACCTCCGTAATAGGCGGTTAATAGTGGGCCGCTGGAAGGCGAGTCCTGGCTGAGTCAGGCAGGGGTTCGTCTGGCGTGGAGTGATTAGACTGAAATCTGCACATGGGGTCTGCTTCCCTCCTCTCTCTGGACGTTGCCCATCTTTGCTGGGTGCTTGGAGGGAAAAGCTCACCCCAGCCTGAGATAAAAAGTAGAGACATCACCCTGCCAACAAAAGTCCGCATGGTCAAAGCGATGGTATTCCCAGTAGTCATGTATGGCTGCGAGAGTTGGACTATAAGGAAGGCCGAGCGGGGAAGAATAGATTCTTTTGAACTATGGTGCTGGAGAAGACTCTTGAGAGTCCCTTGGACTGCAAGGAGAACAAATCAGTCAATCCTAAAAGAAATCAACCCTGACTGTTCCCTGGAAGGCCAGAGAATGAAACTGAAGCTCAAATACTTTGGCCACCAAATGAGAAGGGAGCACTCACTGGAAAAGACCCTGATGCTGGGAAAGATTGAAGGTCAAAGAAGACGGGGACGGCAAAGGATGAGATGGTTGGACAGTGTCAGAGATGCAACGAACATGAAATTGAGCCAACTTCAGAGGATGGCGGAAGACAGGAGGGCCTGGCGGGAGCTGGTCCATGGGGTCGTGAAGAGTCAAACTCGACTGTGTGACTGAACGACAAAAAGCCTGAGAAGGCATTCACAAGGGCCCATCCTGAGTTGCGGCCCTTGAAGGGGATGCAGGAGGGCGGATTTATTTATTTATGAACTGGGAAACTATTTTTATCAATACCAAATGTCGGATTACGATAACTTCGAACAGGTATCAAGACGGATAGAAGAGTAAGTGAAGGTAAAGGTTCCCTTGCTCGAAAGCCAGTTGGGTCCGACTCTAGGGTTGCAGTGCTCATCTCCGTTTCCAAGCCGAAGAGCCAGCGCTGTCCGGAGGCGTCTCCAGGGTCATGTGGCCAGCATGACTAAACACCGAGGCGCACGGAACGCTGTTACCTTCCCACCGAAGGGGTACCTATTTATCTACTTGCAATTTCTTGCTTTCGAACGGCTAGGTTGGCAGGAGCTGGAACTAGAGATGGGAGCTCACTCCATCATGCGGCACCCGGGTCTCGAACTGCTGAACTACTGACCTTCCACAGCCTGCAGTTCAGCGTCTTAACCACTTGAGCCACCGCAGCTCATATATAAGAGTATGTAAGATATAAGAGTAACCTCAACCAATTGATAGGTTTTGCAACCAAACAGGGAGCTTGTTCAACTGTCAAGTTTAGAAATTATCATAACGGATAATGTCAAGTCAGACCCTTGGGCTACTAGTCATAACAAGAATAAATAAATAGATCAAATAATAATCAGAAGAACTGATCAGGGAAAGGGCTCAGACCAAGGAATGTCAGATCAAAAGCGAAGCCAGGTATTGTTAGGCTTACCAAATCTCGCAAAATCGCGGCGGGGGATCCGCATGTCTTTGCAGAATTTGTGCCACGGGGACGGCGAGACGCGTTGCACCGCCATCACCAGGACATGACGCTACGCATCGCTCTGGCAATGGGGCTGTTTGGATCCCCGTTGCCAGAGCGACGTGTAGCGTCAAATCCTGGTGACGCGGTTGCAACGCATCTCGCCATCCCCATGGCATGGATTCTGTGAAGACATACAATCGTCCGCCGCAACTTGGTAACCCTAGGTATTGTAGATAATGTTTGAGGGGAGATATTCATGTTCTGCCATGTATTGAAGAAGAGGAAACCAGATTCCTCCAAATCTCCTGTCTGCTTTCTCAGAAGTGTTCAGAGAATCACTGGAAATGTTTGCAATTTTGTCCATGATGAAATGATCCCATAGTTTCTCTCTCCAAGTGGAAATGGATGGAGAATTGTGTGATTTCCAGCCCATGGATATAGTAGGTCTAGCCTCAGCCAAAAGTATAACTACAAGTTCCAGAAGCTTGTCATCAGTGGAATTTAAGTCTGGTAGATTTAATAAAAGAATCCTCGGATCCAGTGGGAGTTTCATATTAGTGATCTTTTCTAAGGAGTACGGATTTATTACTCAGAAATGTATACCCTGCTTTTCTCCCCAGTAGGGCCCAAAATGGCTTACAACACCATTCCTCTATTTTATCCCCACCAACAACCTGTGAGAAAGGTTAGGCTGAGACAGAGTGACTGAGCCAAGGTCACCCAGTGAGCTTCCATGGTGAAGTGGGGATTGAAACTGGATCCAGCCACTAATAAAGCTAATAAATAGCCATGCCATTAGTCTCTCTGCATGCCAGGGTTCAATTCGTACAATATGTTAGACAAGCTTCTCTTACATGTTTCTCTCACTGTTCTTCCATGGAGCTCACGTCATCATGGGTTTCCCATCGCCATAATACCCACACAACAACCCGTAAGGTAGGTTAGGCTAAGAAAGAGCAACTAGCTCAAGGTCACCCTACAAGCTTTATGTGGAGATCTGAACCTGGGTCTCCCCAGTAGTAGTCTGGTACTCTGAATACAGTCTTTCCTTATATATAATTGAGTAGTGGGATAGCACTTTCTGAACATTCCACACACTCCTAAATCAGTTGGCTCCATGATGTGTCACTCAGAAGCTGTCCCTATCCACTGGCTGCGTTGCCTGAGTCCCACCCACAGAGCTCTCCATCAGCCATTAGTCTGTCAGCTGCCATTCAAGAGTACTCGCGTGCCATTGACCGGTTGCTGGGTCTACTCCTCTTCCCCGCCCACTCCAGCCACTGTTCCCTGTCAGAATACACTCTCTTTCCTGAGGAAGACACTTCGCCTGCTTGGCTCCTCTGTGGGACTAACTTTTCCCTCAGTGGCTGTTGGTAGGCAACCAATCTTGGTTCTGTCTGTAAGAAGACAAAGAAATGAAGCCCTTTCCAGGAACTCATTGGGGCCAGTCATGACTATGGTTGCCAGCTCCAGGTTGGGAAATTCCTTCTGAGTCCCTCCACCCCTCCCAATGCTGCCCTCCAAAGAATCTACCCCCCAAATCTCCAGGTATTTCCCTACTCAGAGCTGGGAACCCTACGTTCCCCTCTGTGCCTGTTGCTAGGCAACCAAGCTGGATTCATGCCTATTTTGGCCTTTGGGAGAAAACCCATTGGGGCCAGTCCTGACTAGGGTTGCCAGCTCCAGTTAGGGAGATTCTGTGTCTAAGGAAGCCAGAGTCTGGGGAGGGGAGAAGCCTCAACTGAACAGAATGCTATGCAGTGTTCCCTCTAAGCTGAGTTAGTGTGAGCTAACTCACAGTTTTTTAGCTTCCAGCTCACACATTTTTGTCTTCACTCAGAAAGGATGGCTCCAGAGCAAACTGATTTATGCAGCATCCAAATCACTCGCTCACCACTTTAATGCCAGTAGCTCACAGATTAGAATTTTTCCTCACAAGACTCAAAAGCTTAGAGGGAACATTGCTATAGAGGCCACCGTCCAAAGCAGTTAATTTTCTCCATGGGGAGAGAGAGATCTATTGTCTGGAGTTCAGTTGGATTTCCTGGTGATCTTCAGGCTCCACCTGGAGGTTGGCTACCCTAGGCGTAGCAGTCACTGCTTCAGAGCAGGGTCTGCTAGACCCAGGTTCTTGCCGTGGAAGCTGACTGGGTGATTTTTGACCAGTCACATACTTTCAGCCTAACCTACCTCAAAGGGTTGTTGTGCAAGTCAAAAGGGGGAGAGGAGAATGATGTAAGCTGCTTTGGTCCCCATTGCAGAGAAAGACTACTTTTCCTCCTGGGGAACCATTGTTGCCAATCTCCAGGTGAGGGCTGAACATCACTCAGAATTACAACTGCTCTCCAGATGGCAGAGATCAGTTCCCCTGGAGAAAATGGTGGACTCTGTGTCCTTATACCTTGCTGAGATGCCCCCCCATGACAGCCAATGTGAGGTAGCAGTCAGGACTTCAGAGTACAGTAGAGCCTGCAGGTGTGTGTGTGGGGGAGATGGAAAGCTGAAGAGTGAGGGGCAGATAATGGCAGGTTGATGCTTGGCTGGGAAGGAGATAGATTTGCCAACTCCAGGTTGAGAAATTCCTGGAGAGTGCTATATGGACTGTGTATATATCTGTGTAAATAAATCCACTGTGAATAGTCAGCACTAGCAACCTGGTACGTGTGGTTACTAGACGCTTCATACGCTAACAGGGAGGGGGGAGGAGATGGAAAGCTGAAGTCAGAGGGGCAGATAAAGGTAGGTTGGGTTGCCTGGGAGGAGATAGTGTTGCCAATTCCAGGTTGGGAAATTCCTAGAGATTTGAGGGGTGGAACCTGGAGAGGGTCGGTTTGTGGAGGGGTGGGACCTCAGACAGGTACAATGCCATAGACTCCACTCTCCAAACCAGCCATTTCCTCCTGGGGAACAATTGTTGCCAATCTCCAGGTGGGGGCTGGAGATCACTCAAAATTACAACTCCTCTTCAGGTAGCAGAAATCAGTTCCTCTGGAGAAAATGGTGGATTTTCCCAGAGCCTCTTTCTAGAGCTCGTTGTATTTATTTCCACAATGGACCTTATTCCTAGTCTAAAATACTGTGTAAGCATGTTTCATGGAAAGGGGAAAATTCAGAAGGGAAGAAAAATCCCATGTTAAATCCCTTCAAACCCAGTTCCCAATGGCCTTGCTGGATAGCATGGACTATTTCTCTCTCCTCTCAGTCATTGGCTACCTGTGCTTACTTAGGCTGGGTGGTGTTTCTAGCAACAGAGATGAAAAATGATAGCAATGCCCAAGAAAAAGAAGACATTTGTGATACTCTGAAGGCTAATTTTCTTATCAGCCAGAGCTTGTAATCTGCATTAACTAGGATAGCAGAGTAGCAAATACTTCCTGATAGCTGAACTGTCACCATACCATACAGAAAGGTATTTTCATATGATGATGGCATAAATAAGCCCCCTCACCAGGGCTGTATTAACCCATGGCCAGGCCCCTAGGCCTTCAGGTATTTCAGGGGCCCTCTGGCACTTCAATCTTTCACCCCACTACAGCTGACCCTAGTACAGTTGGTACTAGATCACAGTACATAGCCCTATATCCATTTTGAGGGTCACCTGAAGAATTCTATTCACGATTTTTAAAAATACTTTTATTGCACAAGTAGAACTCTTCAGGAAAGCACATTTTTGGGGTATAATTGTTCAATCCTGTAATATTTTGAAGTGAATAATTTCTTAATTATTTATTACAATATATAATTTACAAGTGGAGACCCGCAACATAGGAGACAATTTGTTTCACTGCAATAAGGAGACACTTAATTATCTTATTAATAGAGGTTATATATTACAGGCTGACTATGAAGAGAAAATAGCAGTGCCTCAGCAAAGTAAAAATTAAAAATGATAGGCCCCTAGCCCTGTGGGGCACCTAGGCTTCAGCCTAGTCAGCCTTATGGATAATACAGCCCTACCCCTCGCTCTGCTTGTGTGCATGTGTCTCATTATTAAAAAGGGACAGAGTAAGTGAAAGAATAATTTTAGGCTGAATGTGCATCAGAAAGCAGGTAAATCCAGATTCCACCATGACTTGGAGATCCTCTCCAAGCAGAACCCCAACACAAATGGAAGAGAGCCAAAGGTTTTGGAAATCCCCATGGTTGTGCTAAAACTTGCTCTGCTTCTGCCGGGTCCCCAAGAGCACCAGAAAGGTTGGTGATGATGATCTCCACATGCTGCAGCATCCATTCCCATGGTGACACGTTTCAGAACCTTCTACCGTACGTAAGGTCAGTTTCATCAACATGCATTGTCACATAAAGTGACAGAAGTCTCTGCAGAAGACCTAGGCTTGGATGCAGCAGCAGCAGCAGCTCCTGGGACGGAATAGCTTTTGTCTGTATGGAAGAGGGGAGGGAGATTTTTTGCTGCAGACTCCCAGTTGCTCCCTCCTCTTCCTTCAGATCCACTAGTCCAAAGCACAGTTTCAGTGGGCACAGAAGACTGCAGTGCGTGGGGCGGGGGGTGCATCTAGTTCAGTTATGCTGTTCCTCAGGGCTTTTTTGGTAGAAAAAGGCCAGCAGGAACTCATTGGCATAATAGGCCACACCCAATACCAGGAACTTATTAGCATATTAGGTCACACCCCTGACAGTGCGGCTCATTAGCATATTAGGCCACACTCCGTACCTTCCCTTGGCTTGCCGGGTACCCCACGGCTGCAGGGAGCCCAGGCAAGCCAGCCCTTGGAGGGGAGGGAAGGTACATGGTGGCATTTAAATGCTTCCCTGATCCTTCCAGGGGTCCCCCTGGCCTGCCCACCTCGGAGTTGCTGGGGGGTCACTCTCCAGGCCTTCCCTCTGTAGCCACGCATGCACAGAGGTTTTGGCTGTAGGCGTGGGCGTGGCCAGCTCGAAAGTCAGCCGGAACTCCGTTCCTGTGCGTTCCTACCCAAAAATAGCCCTGTGTGTTCCTGTTCAGGATTCAAATACACACTAGTGGCCATTCCAGGCTACATGAAGGTGATTTAGGAGCATGTGCTTCCCCAAGAAGCATGCAACGGAAGCCAGGCTGAAAGGGATGCAGAAAAATCACAACAGTTGTTTCCAGCCAAGCATCAAATAGATATCACTCACTAGGGTGGCCAGCTTTGGGCTGGAAGGTACCTGGAGAATTTGGGGGGCGGAGCCTGGGGAGGGCGGGGTTTGGGGGGAGGGACCTCAGCGGGGTGTAATGCCATAGAGTCCACTCCCCAAAGCAGCCATTTTTTTTTGGGGAACTGGTCTCTGTAGCCTGGAGATTAGTTGTAGTTCTGGGAGATCTCCTGCCCTACCTTGAGGTTGGCAACCGTATTGATTACTGATGATACTAGCTTAGAACTGCTTTGTAGGGTTGCCCAAAGTTCAGTTGGACTGCTGACACATTTTAAAGTCTTCATGAAGCCACTGGGAAAGATCATCTAGAGCAGTCACACTCAACTCAACAAATTGTTACACTATCTTGAAATAGGTATAAAAATACAATTTTTTAATTAAAAAAAACCCCACAACCCTTGCAGCAAAGGGCAAAAAAATTAAAGAGTATTTTTTTAAAAAAATTACTTTTAAATGAAAAACAATAAACATATTTAAAAAGTTTATTTCCATTACATTTGTGAGAAAAACAAAAATCATTTCAAAGTTCCAGTCTTATTTGGGAGCTGTGCTCTACTGAAATCCATAGATTTAGTTCTGAATTTTATGGAGTAATGGGGGGATTTCTAAAGTTAACAGTAAGGTGAAGTGATCGCTTTCAACCCGATCAAGTATTGAGAACGCTCTAACATCATCTCTCAATGTAACCAGCATATAGTCTACTACACTACTACATCATGGCTCAACTAATGGCTAATATATTTCTCAGAGAACATCCAACTTCTTCCTCTGACTGTGCAAGTGTCTGGTTCCCTATTCTGGAGTATCTGGTACTGCAGAAGGAAATCCCCAAGCAGATCAATGATGTGTGTCGTCTATGGTAACCTTTACCTCTATCACTCTGGTGCCAGGCCACACTTGTGTCATCCTGTGCCTGTAGCGAAATTCTTTTATGAGGTATCTAGGAGGAGAGGCTCACATGAAGGCAATTCGGAATGTGATCCCCCCCCCCCCGGCCTATCTTGAGGCTCTATGCTGCACGTTGTATTTGATATTTTATGCCAATAAAGGTATTGTATTTGTATTTGTAGTTCTGAATTTAGGATTATTGTGGGGTTTTTTTAGTGATATGTGTGAAAACACCCAGAGGGTTGGATTCCACCACTTCTACTAAGACAAGGAACATTCTTTATTGGAACAGAACCTTCCAGGTTTCCCATTGCTACAACCAGGGGTCATTTCCTGCAGGAGTGCACAGGAGCGGAGCTCCGGCAGTAAAGAGCCCAGGGGGCGGGCACATGCAACAAGCCCCACCCCCTGCTCCCAGCAGTCCTCAGTCAGAGCAAGAAGCAGCCAGGTAAGTTGCAGAGCCTCCCCCTGGCCGCCCGGTTCAAGACAGTCCAGTGGCACCTTTAAGACCAAGTTTTATTCAGGCACAAGCTCTCCCTCCTCCACGAGGACAGATCTGCACATTTCCCCCTCCCAATAGCTAGCAATCCAAAACAGTGCAGTGGAGCCTGAGCGGTGGGTGTTGCCTTCTGACACACTTCCAGTGATGTCAAGGGGTGTGGTATATACAAATAAGTTATGCTAATGAGTTATGCTAATGAGCTCCTGCACCTCTTTTTCTACGAAATGACCACTGGCTACAACCTACTGAATGGCTCCTCCTGGGAAACAGTGGATCTCATCTGCACCCCGGAACAGCATAGGGGGCAAATCAGAGGTCTACAACAAGAGGGGGAATCAGCAAATTGCCTTCCCTTCCTTTAGCATAAATTACTGGCGAGATCCAACCTAATGCCTATGTTTATTATAGTGTCAGAGCTTGGATACAAAGCAATGGCTGTTAACACCAACTGGGGTAATAATGGTTTGCAGTGACAGAGGTCTCCTTGATTCACAGGTGGCCTATTTCCTAAATGGATATGTCTCTGGATGTTCTCATGGAGGAAACGTATGTACTTTCCAACACAGGAGAGGGTGAATGCACAGAGTGTGGTGGGGAAAAGGGCATTTTGTTTTATGAAAAATAATAAAGAAGGTTGTTCAGAATCATGGGAAATTCATAATGGCATGAGTAAGTGGTAGGAAGAATACATATATTCGGAACACATTGACGACATTGGCAGTATTGACAAGATCAGTATTTTCCGCTCAGATTCGCAGCAGCTCTCCAGCAGAGGTCTTCTCCATCTCCTACCGCCTGGTCCTTTTTAAATGTAGATGCCAAGGATTGAAACTTGGACCTTCTGCGCATCAAGCAGATGCTCAGCCACTGGGCCATGGCCCTCTTAAAAAGAAATGATGCGTGGACATTTATATTTGCTGCGACGAGAAGAAAGAACCGCTGCTTCACAGCAATGGCAGCTAGCTGTCTGCAGGGGAGGAAGGGTCTTGTTCACAACTGACTGTGACACCATGCAACAACTTGCCATCACAGATCAATCACTATCAAGGGAACTTTCATATCACTCAATATCAACTCAAACATACCTTTCTCTAGAGATTCCTCACACATTCAGCTTAGCAGCGTCAAAGAACTTGGCAGGTATAAACAGTATGTAATCAGATACTTCTAACCAGACAACTCCCTGACCTTTCTGTTTCCAAGACTGAATTGGCAACATCCACTATTAGAAAAAGGAGCTGCGGTGGCTCAAGTGGTTAAGATGCTGAACTGCAGGCTGTGGAAGGTCAGTAGTTCAGCAGTTCGAGACCCGGGTGCCGCAAGACGGAGTGAGCTCCCGTCTCTCGTTCCAGCTCCTGCCAACCTAGCAGTTCGAAAGCAAGAAATTGCAAGTAGATAAATAGGTACCGCTTCAGTGGGAAGGTAACAGCGTTCCGTGTGCCTTGGCGTTTAGTCATGCCGGCCACATGACCACGGAAACGTCTTTGGACAGCGCTGGCTCTTCGGCTTTGAAACGGAGATGAGCACCGCAACCCTAGAGTCGGATTCGACTGGCTTTCGAGCAAAGGAACCTTTACCTTTACCTTTTTACTATTAGAAAGCCCCCCCAGCCTGTTCCTAGTTCTGATATTCTCACTCCTGATATTATTGGAACTGGGAATAGCCAAGAAGGCAGCAGGAGCAGCTCTGGAGGTGGGAGCAGTCCAGCTGATCTGGGGAAAAGAAAATAACGACCCTTTAAAATTTAAGCAGCAGAAGCATAGTGAGCCAGCCAGGAGGGGAGCTAAAAATAATGGGTGGTAGACCTGGCCTTTGATCTCCAAATCTCAAGTCTACCGCCCATAGAAAGGACCATAAAATAAAGATAAATAAAACAAACCATAAAGTAATATAAAATATAATATCCATAAAAATAAATCACCGTATAAAATAATGCCATAAAAATAATTGTTTTTCAGCGCCCTAAATGGAATCCAGAGGCCAGGTCTACCGCCCATAGAAACAATGTCATTTTAACGGTTTAAGGGCAGGACTGCTACAGACCACCTGAGGGCTGGGGCATACTTCTTTTCCCTCCCTCCCTCCCTGCTCCGGTGGCCCGGGACAGGAGGCTTCAAAGATGATTGCCTTAAAAGGGCGTGATTATTGTTTTCACTTGGAAGCATTTTTCTAATAGGTATTAAAACACCTTCCAGTATGATAACAAAACTCCTGATATTTTAGGGAAGTGATAATCACGTCCTTTCCAACTTTCCAATCTGGAATGACACCAAAAAAAGTTGAAGCGCATAGCTTGTAAACAGACGCACTGATTACATTGCTGTTCTAAACCATGTTATCCTTCGTTGGGCCGGTTCCAAGCAGAGTGATACAAGGGTGGAGGTTTTATACAGTGAATTTCATTCTGTTAATGAGCCGTCTCTGAAGCGATCTGGCCATTTCAAACAGCACCATGCTTCCCCCCCCCGCTCTTTTTCACTGTGCAATCGTACTTGAATTGTTTTTTTTGAGAACATTCTAAGTCGAGTACTATATATTGAGAGTGGAGGGGGAGAGGGAACTTCTGAATGTATCACAGTGGTGCCAAGGCATCTCAATGGTGCCGCTGTAGCACTAAAGTGCTATATTGGTCTGGTGCTGAGGTGCAACAATGGTCCCGGTCACACGGGCAGGATATCGCGGGGGGGAGGCGTGGCTGTTTGCCCCGGAGCGAACTACCGCGCGGCCGCCGGATCAAACGTCCCCCCGACATCCCATAGTTCCGGGGGGAGGTGCCGATCATACGTAAATCCTGCGGCACGGCAAAGAAGCGGCACGACGGGGGTTGTGTGTTTTTTAACCGAAGTGTGCGCATGCGCCGTTGGGTGCTTGTGCACATTCCATGGAGACTTGAAAAAAATAACCTTTTCGCGATGGGACATGGGCGGGCGCCGGATGTCACGAGCTACCACCGGAAACATGATCAAATGCCTGCCCTTGCTCCGCGGTTTCCGGAAACTAGTACCTCGGAGGTACTAGTTTTTTACTGCGCATCTTCGTCAGGAAGCCTCGGGTTTGCCATGGGAGCTCTACTCTTCCCAGATGTTGCGGTTTGATCGCGCCCGGAAAATCCGCCTATCTTCCGTCTCTGTAGCGTGGCTAATGCTCCGTGTGACCGCAGCCTTAGAATGTTCAACTTAGTCTGGTGCAACTTAGAATGTTAAAAAAAAGTTGGAAGATCGTGTGTCGAAAAAGGCCGGGGGGGGGAGTGGCTCTATTGGAAGGATGGCAGACGTTTTAAACAGCACACGGCAGTGATTCAGAAATGCAAAGAAGAGGTGAAAATGGAAGAAAGCCGTTTACTTCAATAATGGCTCAGTCATGCTTTGCTAACCAGACACAAGTGGCTTTGTATGAAAAAGGTAAATAAAATCTGTTAGCGGCCGGTTGCTAAAGCAGTTGTGTCTGAAATAACACAAAAAAATCTGTTAGCAATCAGCTACCAAAATGGATTACAAAGGCTGTCTGAAAGGGCAGAGAGAGAGAAAGAGAAAGCGAGAGAGAGAGAGAGAGAAAGAACAGGAATGCTTAGCATGGCAGTGCCACCTGGGCAGATTCATATTTGTCCAGTTTGCCTGGGGAAATGCAAGGGTCTGAAAAGGCCATTCATTTAGCCAGAGAAGACCATCACAGGTGGAGTCTTATGGCTACTTGAAAGGACTAGACCGTGATGACCTGGGCCCCTGTTGTCTTTCCTTCCCTGTACTCAGTTCCTTGGCTGTGATGCTGTGTTTAGGGCCTCCAGGTGCTGCTCTGCCCGCTTTTGTTGGCAGTCAATATTCATGTGCTTCTGTCATCAGGGTAGCTCTTTTCACAGTGATCAGCCAGGCAGAAGGCTAACTGACAGGAGGCTCGTGGCTGCACTACTTTGGCTGGGGGACGCCGACTCTGTGCTGGGGAAACTCTACACTGCTGTGCTGAGGTAGGATAGCTCAGGATTTGCGCTGGCTTTCAGAGAAAGGGAGCAGGCGGAATATATCTGCATAGCTGCAGCCTTAACAATGCTCAGGATGGAATGATTGCAAACCGAACAAGTGACAGACTAGCAAGTCAAGGTAATGTGACAGCCGCTAGTCCTGCTGTTTCCCAGTCCACAAAATTGGCCTTTGTTGATTTTTTCACACTCAGTGCTATATCTGCATGTTTCAGTTTGCCAAAGACCACAGAGTAAGTTGGGACGAAGAAAGGGTCGCTGTATTATCTGTAGTAACAAGATGGCAAAAGGAAATTAGATCACAGGGTCGGGCAGTCCAAATCTAGGCATGTTTATGCAGAAGTAAATCCCAATGCATTTTACACCAAGATAAGTATGCATAGAATGGAAACCTGAGGTTGAAACCTTTGCATAGTGCCCCATTGAACTCAGTGGGTCTTATTTCCAAGGAATTGTATGTGGGATTAGACTGCATTTGAAACTATGGGTTGGGCTGCATTCTTATGCACACTTACTTGGACCATTGCCCCATTCAGTTCAGTGGAACTTTATTCTGAATAAACGTGCATAGGTTCGGAATGTACATTGACTTATTGTCAAATGCAAGAACAGCATCAGTTCCTCATGTAAGTGGAGTGCTTCCTGCAATGGCTAGAGCTGGTTACTATTGCCTCTGCTTTGGTGATCCTGCATTATGGTCAGCTGGTTCAACACTCCTGTAGTGTAAAGAAGAAGAAAAAGAGGAGATTGGTATATCCCACCCTTCTCTCAGAGTCTCAGAGCGGCTTACAAACTCCTTTCCCTTCCCCTCCCCACAACAGACACCCTGTGAGGTAGGCGGGGCTGAGAGAGCTCTGAGACACTGCTCTTTTT
>NW_015168114.1:217842-237432 GCF_001447785.1 Gekko japonicus
AATATAGCATTATGTGAGTTAGTAGAAACTGTAGTTTTTGTGTGGTATTATGAGGATTAATAAGTTATGGGGAAGTTGGATGGGATCCATAAACGGGTAAGATAGGGGCATAAGAAAAGAAGAGGGATTAAAAGAGAGGAAAAAAAATTGGCTGTTGTAATAGTAACCTCAGATGAATTTTTTTCCTTTTGTTTGTATGTTTGTTTCAAGATTGTTTAAAAATGGAAAATGAGCATATCAATAGGATGAATAGTGAATTATGATTGTGTTGAACGGATATGCTCAACAATAAAAAGTGAATGCAAAAAAAAAAAAAGAACTACGGCTTGCCCAAGGTCATCCAGCAGGTGCAAGTGGAGAAGTGGGGGATCAAACCTGGTTCTCCCAGATTAGAGTCCGCGCACTTAACCACTACACCAAACTGGCTCTGTAAAGAGAAACTCTAGAGTAGGTATTTGAGGATCAAAAGGGCTTTGACCCTTAAGAAAGCAAGTTTCATAGAGTTGAAAGAGCTGACGATGCACAAGAAATGAAGACACAGGTAACACGCAGCAACTCTAGAAACAAACCAACCACCATCAAAGGCTCAGGTGAGAAACACAGTTTTCCAAGGTGTCTAAAAGGCAATAAAATCAGTGCCATACAAATGTCTTTGGGGAAGAAATACCATAAACGGAGTGCCACCACAAAGAAGGTCCTTCCCCGGGTGCCGATCATCTCCCTTTAGATATGGGGCAGCAGAGTGCCTAGAGAGAGAGAAAAAAGTCCTGTCCCTTTAATAGAGGCATAATGAGATGCTATTTATGGGTGATATTAATGATGCCCTTTCCAGCATTATTGTCTTAAAGTCATGAAAAGTTTCAACCTGTCATTTGTACGCATGAAGCCTTTGTTAAAGGGACAGGACATTTTCCTCCAGGCTGGTTGACAACCCTACATTGGAAGCAAAGCTTTTATTTATTTATTTATTTATATTGGATTTATATCCTGCCCTTCCTGCCGAGGCAGCCTCAGGGGTGGCTTACATAATTAAAAAACCAGAATAAAATCATACAGATGATTCTAAAGTGCTGTAAAGGTAAAGGTTCCCTTGCTCAAAAGCCAGTCGAATCCGACTCTAGGGTTGCGGTACTCATCTCCGTTTCAAAGCCGAAGAGCCAGCGCTGTCCGAAGACGTTTCCGTGGTCATGTGGCTGGCATGACTAAACACCAAGGTGCATGGAACGCTGTTACCTTCCCACTGAAGTGGTACCTATTTATCTACTTGCAATTTCTTGCTTTTGAACTGCTAGGTTGGCAGAAGCTGGAACTAGGGACGGGAGCTCACTCTGTCACGCGGCACCCAGGTCTTGAACTGCTGAACTACTGACCTTCCACAGCCTGCAGTTCAGCATCTTAACCACTTGAGCCACCGCAGCTCCCTGTACACAGTGCTGTACACAGCGAAAATAACAATTCCCAAGTATTATCCATAACAGGTGTCAGTCACTAATGGTAACAGCTGATGGTAGAAATTCCAGGGTAAGGCTCTGGTTTTAAATTAAGATGTTATGTGGCCGTTTTGCTAAAAACAGTATTCAAACAGATTGTGCGATTGTGGATCAGGTGCAATAGAGACCTTAGATCATCTTATGTTATTTTGCCACTAGTGGATTGGCCCTTGATCTCGTTGGATGACTCCTATTTTACATAGACATCACCTCCCTATGGAACTTGGGTGATAACTATACTGCTAGCAGATGAGGACCCTGAAACGACTCGCTCGGTGGCAAAATATCTATCGATAGTGCTATTTTTAAAGCGGCTTTGAAATGCTGTAGGCAGTCTTATGTATACAAATTTTAAAATTCTAAAACTAATTTCCATAATATCATGGGATTTTATGGGATTTATGGAAGTTTATAAAATGTTATCTATTAATATTGTTTATGAGTATGTTTATTAGTTTTTATCGTAAAAATGTTTGGTCTAAATTATCTTGTAATTATATGTAATGTGTTTTATAGTAGCTGTTTGTACGTTTGGCTTAAGACCTCTGGTCAAGGAAACTAATAAATGAAAGGGGAGGAATTAAGATGTTATATGTGGCTCTCACTTGAATGCCTGGTGGAAGAGCTCCGTCTTTCAGGCCCCGCGGAATTGTAATAATTCATTACAAAGCTTCTAAAGCTGATATTAAAAATAGTATGGTTCATTCATGAGCCCTTTGTATAAACATATAATTTCAAAATTAATAATCCCATTTTACTGCTGCAGGAGGCCAGGCTGGGTACAGTGTTAGGTGGGCTGTGGGTCTTGTACAAGCCTGGAGTTCAATTGAGGATTGCCGTTCGTTCCCCATAGCAGCACAGCATGGTTCGATTTGCAGCAATTAGTAGAGGAGAAACAGTGCAATCCTAAGGATGCCTTCATGATTGTAAGCCCCGTTGAATAGATCTGAGTAGGACACTGAGTAAACCTGCTTAGGATGGCTCTCCGTGTTTATCTCATTGCCACAAGTGACTTCACCTGCTGATTTCTGCATGTCCAACTGTGATTAAAGGCACAAGAGCAGACCAGCCCTCCCCCCCCCCCTCACTCAACAGAAAAGGTTTCTCGGCTTTGCCTGTTGCAGTTTTATTCAGAGTGGGAAGGAGCACCCGCTCCCCCCCCACCCCCTTTCATATAGATGAGCTCAGTGTCTCCAGCACAGGCCTTTCCAGAGAGTCACTATTCTGGTCTTTGCAATCAATTGATACATGATAATTAGATTCCACAAGCCAAGCCAAACAAAGGCTCTCATTCACCCCCTGCTTCTCCCGCATGAACCCGAGGGAGAGAGATCTGGGACGTTCAGCAGAAACCAGACAGCCAACATTCTCCAGCACTAAAAACACAATTTGGCTTGGGGTGTTCATTTAACAAACAGATCCTTGAACCTTGCTTCTGTTTTCAGCTTATTTAAACCACGTTTCTTTGTCCTCAGTTCATTAAAACGTGTCTCTTTCTAAGATCTATTTTTACGTTTCAAGAATCCATTATTGTATTTTTGGTGGTGGCAGATGGCCCTAAACATCCAAGCATAAGCTCTTTCCTGACTTTCTTTTCTTAGGCCCTTTCTCTGTGCTGTGCTCAGAAACCCGATTCACAGTAAATGAGTTGGCACGATTCAATCTTCTATCACACTTGGAGAGAATCCTTTTTGGACCAATACAGCTGCTTGCCTGCGCTCAAGGGCTTTCCATCTGTTGTGAGTCAAACCCTCAAATTCTGCAAGTTCGTCGTGAGCAGAATGCGTGATGCAAATTCTGAAACTGTGAAGGACTTAAGATGTGATTCAGTGTTGGCAGAAGCAGAAGGTAGAAAGATTGATAAGATGGGGGCTGCAAAAAAACATCCCCAGACCGAGGGAGATTTCACTGCTTTCTGGCTCCATAGCTGGACAAAACTGCTGCAGCACCCCAAACAGCGAAGCCCATTTGAAAGTGGTGTTCAGCTCCACACCCATCCTATAGTGGATACTCCTCCTGCCGCCACCCCACAGTTCCAGTACTCATGCTCCAAATGAGCATGATGTTGTGCGGGTGCTTTCATTTGATTCAGGGACTTCCTGTATTGCAGGTGACCTTGGACCCATTGCAGTATCTCAGCCCAACTTACCTCACAGGGTTCTTGGTGTGAGAATAAAGTCGAGAACAGGAGAATGATAGGAAAGACCAGGCCCGTTGCTACCATGGGGCCCACGGGGCCTGGCCCCCTAGTGGTTTTTATGGGCCCCTCCCTGAGCCATGGATCTCCCAAGCCATGGACATCAGGCTGCCCCTTGTGTCGTGCCGTGAGAAGAGGAATTGGGGCTTCTTAGGGGGGAGCCAGACGCTCTGCAGGGAAGGCCTGCCCTTGCTGAGTGGGGATGGAGGGAAGCTACGGCTGCTGGGCATAACCCCCCTTGCCCTGGAGCCTGGGGGGTACAGGGCTGCCTCAGGAGTTATAAGGAGTCCCACCAATTAAATCAAAGTTAATTTAATTAACTTTGTTTAAATTGGCTACTGGGCCCCCCCAAGGCCCCCTCCCCCCAAAATCCCTAGCTACGGGGCTGGGAAAGACCCCTTTGGGTCCCTATTGGGGAGAAAATTGGGATATAAATAAAAGTGTACAAGGACCTAAGAATATAAGGGACAGCAAATGCCACACTTGAGTTTCTGGGCAGGGGGGACAGTTGCTGGGGGGAGGCTCTGTGCTCTGGGAGTACTCACGGCTATTTTGCTCTTTCTCAGGAAAAAACCTATCTTGCCACTGTGGCACAGGCCTTGGTAACATGTAAACTGCTGCAATGTGCTACATGTGGGGCTGTTCTTGAAGAATGTTCGGAAGCTACAATTGGTACAGAATGCAGCAATCAGAGTGCTGACGGTAGTGGGTCGGAGGGACCAGTCCAGGGTTGCCAGGTGTCTAACCTCGTGCTGATTTGGGGGGCCATTCCGGGGTGGGTGGGGATGTCACGTGGTGTCTACGGTGCAATGATGTCACCTGGAAGTGATGTCGTCATATCTGGGACATTGCGTGGGGGGACGCTCTGGTTTTGGGACAATCTCTATAGTAAAATTGGGCTTAAACCACAAAGTTTTCCCCCAAAACAGAGTGTCCCTTGCGAGATGTCCACGGCATCATGATGTCACTTCTGGGTGATGTCATCCTGTCATGGACCTTGCACGGCAACATCCTTGTTTAGCACCCGATCCACAGCCAGTTTTTTTTAGCCTCCGGCTCACACATATTTGTCTTTGCTCAGGAAGGAGGGCTCCAGAGCAAACTAATTCATGCAGTAGCCAAATTATCTCACTCACAACCTTTTGCTCACAAGACTCCACAGCTTAGAGGGAGCATTGCCGATGAGTGTCTCTTGCCTTGAAAACCCCACTTTATAGCCCAAAAAAAAGAGGACGAAAGAAAGGAAAGGGGGGGGGGGGACTAGGCTAAATGATGCCCAGGGCTTTCTACGTTTCCTAGGCTGTCAGCTAAGATACATCTCGTTTCTCTTTCTCCACCCACCCGATCCACTCACTTCCATTTGTCTCCGGCCTCCACATTGGTTCCTGCTGCCAGGAGCATCATTGTTAGCAGTTGCACCTTTTATCGACTAACGAGGCTCTCGCCTGACCCGTAACCTCCCCTCTCAAAGGCCGGGAGAGGAAAAAAGGGCCTCTCCGCCTCTCCCCCCCCACCCTGAATCAAAGCCAAATGCTTTGACAGCGAGACTGTGAAATGAACAAGGGCATTAACAGCTTTGGGGTTATCATTGAGAAGCCGGTGCGAAAAGAGGTCAAATAAATATTATTTAATATAGCTATTAATATCTGCTCTTAATTTCATTCCTCCGCTCTCGCTCTCTGCCTCCTCGTCTCCCTTATGGGATAAAGCCTTCCTTCCCTTCATCTCCTCCCGGTGATCCCTTTTAAGGAGGTCAGGACGGCTCGCGAGGAAATTGATCCCCCCCCCCCTCCGCACAGGCTCATCAACATATTCCGTTCAAGGAGTTCAGGGTCAAGGAAGGCGCTGCTTTGGTTTCGGGATACAAGGAGATGCATTACAGATGGTCTCAGGGGACAAAGATGCTCTCTATAGGAAACGGTGTACCTTTGCCCCCCAAAGTGGGCCATAACATTGAGGAACACGGGCAAAGGTTTGGATGGCGACTTCAAATGACTGATGGTGGCTGATTATTGGGATAGAAAGCCTGGGTGGCTGCCACGAGGGACTGGTGTCAGACGTGGCATGTGGATTCTGTGCCTCCAGGGGCAGACTGGGAGGTCGGGCTGCCAGGTCCTCCCTAGCCACCGGCCGGGGAGGGGTCTCCAGCTCCCGGTTGGGAAACTCCTGGAGATTTGGAGGCGGAACATGGGGAAGATGGGGACCTCTGTGGAGTACAGTGCCACAGACTCTACCCTCCAAAGCATCCATTTTCTCCAGGGGATTGATCTCTGAGGGCCAGTTTGGTGTGGTGGTTAGGAGCATGGACTCTAATCCGGGAGAACCGGGTTTCATTCCCCACTCCCCCACTTGGGTCAGTCATAAGTTCTTTCAGAGCTGTTCTCTCAAGGGCAATTTTTGAGAGAGCTCTCTCAGCCCCACCTACCTCACGGGGTGTCTGTTGTGGGGAGGGGGAGGGGAAGGGATTGTATGCCACTTTGAGATTCCTTCCGGTAGTGAAGGGCGGGGTATAAATCCAACCCTACTGCCCTACTGGGAGGGGAAAAGGACCTTGCCACCTGGCCTGCCCTAGGACCACCCCCTTTCACTGCCCCACAAAGCAGGGAGGAAGAAAGAGCCTGCTCTGACAGACCTGCATCATGCACGGCTTGGCCCGGTGTCTACCTCACCACACTCGGGTTAGTCAGGCACCTCCTTCTTCACCTGGCATGGAACTTGGCTGGGCTGTGTGCCTCTTACCCCGCGGGAGTCGCCAGTCTCCGGGTAGAGCCTGGAGATCTTCCGGAATTACTAGTGATCTCCGGACAATGGAGATTGGCTCCCCTGGAGAAAATGCAGCTTTGGAGGATGGACTCTATGGAATTATACCCTACTGAGCTCCTTCTCCTCTCTGAACACCACCCTCCCCAGGTTGCACCCCCAAATTTCCAGGAACTTCCCAGCCCCGAGATGGTCAACCTGCTTGAGCCCTGGAGAAAATGCAGCTTTGGAGGATGGACTATATGGAATTATACCCTACTGATCTCTGTTTCCAATTGCGGAGGGGGGGATCGCTTTATAAACTACTCCATTTTTATTCAGAACTCATGTTCATTGTTGGCCAGTTAATCTGACCACGCTCGGTTTTACACCATTCTGCTCGATCTCCGGCGCTTGTCCCGGTCAGTCCAGCTTATGCCCGAAGGCCACTCAGTGACTGGACCATCGGGGCGGATGGGAGCCTCAATTCTCCAGCATCATGCCATCGAAGAGGCTACCCCTCAAAAGCCCCCTGGCCTGGAGCCTATCGCAAAGGCTCCGCGGTGGTGTCACTTGAGGTGGCACCCTCCAGGCCGCTGGTGTGCGGTTCGCCCTCCTCCATTGTGAGGAGAGCGTCCGCCATCGTTGTTCCGTCAACAGGAAGTCCCGCAAGGGATCATCTTGTGTGATGACTAGCTGTGACAGCTAGTTTTTTAGTCCTTTGCTAAGTTAATGAAAGATGCCATGACTAATATGAAGATACTCCATTGTCTACTTCTGATAACATATAAACAAGCCTAAATATGTTTTATATACCTAATCACAAAGCAGTAAGTGAATAGTCCTTTTTAAAAATACTCCATGCGCTTCTTGCACATGACTGCAGTAACCTTTACAAGAAATCTGTAAAGTATGACAATATGATTATCATGATATGACAGAAAGGAACTGAGGCTGACGGAGACCTAAGATCAGTCAGTGAAACCACAGATGAAGTTTGAACCCAGGACTTCCTGGTAAGTGTTCTTTTCACAATATCAGCTCTTTTTGTTATAGTAAAGCATAGTGGAAGGCCAGATACTGAAGCTGAAGCTCAAATACTTTGGCCACCAAATGAGAAGGGAGCACTCACTGGAGAAGACCCTGGTGCTGGGAAAGACTGAAGGTCAAAGAAGAGGGGGACGGCAAAGGATGAGATGGTTAGACAGTGTCATAGATGCAATGAACATGAAATTAAGCAAACTCCAGAGCCCGACGGAAGACAGGAGGGCCTGGCGTGATGAGGTCCATGGGGTCGCGAAGTGTCGGACTCGACTGTGCGACTGAACAACAAAAGCATACTGGTAATAATATTCAGAATACAATTGAGACTTAAGGTTTTTAACCTTTTTCTGCCAGGTTACTGGCATATTTAAACCATTGCTACAAAGGGAGAAGTTAAGCAGGTGATGCATTCTTCCTCACCTTCCCCGGGACAAACTCATCTGTCGCGTGGCAGGAAGCTATTAAAGGCACATGCCCTGTGGAGAAGAGAGAGGGCATTTTTATTTGGACCTACAACTCAGGTGGGGCAAATATTATTTTAAAGCGTTCCTAATAGAGCAACAATACCAAGTTTTAAATGTGGCTATATACATTCGGTTCTACTAACGCAAAAGAATGAATCATGTTAATTTGTGAAAAGAGGAGACATGATATTATTACAAGGCCCACCAATATATCAGAGCATAGCAGTTCTGGGGCTGAAGTCACACAGTGGCATGAGTGCGGCAAGGGTCTATGCTATCCCTCTGACAGCTGTCATTCCTCGTTGCTCACACTCAGGGCTGGATAAAGGCCACGTGATGTCCTAAGCACAGCCCAACAGTGGTGCCCCTCTGCCCTTCCGTTGCTTAACTGACAAGACATTAAGATTCAATAAGTGCTGAATGTGAAATAAGAGATTAAAAATTCAGTTTTGTTCCAGGCCATCCCCCCAGGCCAGATTCCACAATTATTTTAAAAATGAATTTTTTTAATGTAACACTAAATAGAAGTAAGCAGGGGTCATTTCATAGAAAAAGAGGCGCAGGAGCTCATTAGCATAACTCATTAGCACATGCCACACCCCCTGACATCACTGGAAGTGTGTCAGAAGACAAAACCCACCGCTCAGGCTCCACTGGACTGTTTTGGATTGCTAGCTATTGGGGGGGGGGGACATGCAGATCTGTTGTCGCAGAGGATGGAAAGCTTATACCTGAATAAAACTTGGCCTTAAAGGTGCCACTGGACTGTTTTGGACCGGGGCCCCGGGGGGGGGGGCCTCTGCAACTTACCTGGCTGCTTCTTGCTCTGACTGAGGGCTGCTGGGAGCAGGGGGCGGGGCTTGTTGCATGTGCCTGCCCCCTGGGCTCTTTACTGCTGGAGGAAATGACCCCTGGAAGTAAGCAAGATAAGCAAATCATTTACTTATAACTAGGGCGACAGGGAAAGCAGATTTTCAACATTTTAAATATATATTTTTTAATAAAATTGTTATATGGGAAGATATGCAGATACAAAAATATGTTGAAAACTATTTCTAACCACTCTCCCAAAGATTATAAGGCGAAATATGATCTGATATTATCTACACTGAAATTATGTGCTCTCCAGACCATAATTTTCAATTTCGGATATCCTCTTTTTTGATATTGGTGAACAATTTTTTTTAAAAAAGTATGCCAGTGGAGAAATACAATTATTTGTATGAAACAAAATGCCTTTTATTCCATTGCTTTCTAACCTTGAAGATATATAGCATTTCAATACACATAGATCAAAAGATGCAAAATAATGCTTATGGTTGCCTACCTACAACTTTTATAAAGAAGTTTTTGCCTACTTTTTAAAAATTGGAAAGTCTTTGATCAGGTCCTCAAAACCAGGGCTATTTTTGGGCAGGAACGGAGTTCCGGCTGGCTCCCAAGTTGGCCACGCCCGGCAGGAACTCATTAGCATAATAGGCCACACCCAATAGCAGAAACTCATCAGGATTGGCTACATTACGGGTGTGTGGCCTAACATGCAGAGGAGTTCCTGCTACAAAAAAAGTCCTGGGTTTTGACAACAAACATTATGCTAATGAGTTCCTGCTGGGCTTTTTCTACAAAAAGAGCCCTGCTCAAAACTAATCTGGCATTTAAAAAACCCCGCTTCTATACTTAGCCGAGACAAGGCCTCCAGCCTGTCTTGTCACATCGTCGCCCCCGTTCCCCCCTCTTCTCAGTGCTAGTGGTTCCAATGTCTATAATTTCTTATGAACGGCCACATCAGAAAGAATGACTGAGAAAAACATTTCATCTGCAAGATGCCCTCCTTCCCTTGGTGCCCTAAGCATGTGCTTATTTTGCTTAATGGTTAATCCAGGGCTGCTGGCACTCAGCTGCATGGATTTAGAACAGATAAAAGAGTGATTAACACATGGAATCCACTGCCACAGGAGGTGGCGGCGGCTACATGCATGGACAGCTTCAAGAGGGAACTGGATAAACATATGGAGCAGAGGCCCATCGGTGGCTATTAGCCACAAGGTATAGATAGGGACTCTCAGGCTGGGGCAGGTGATGCACTGTATTCTTGGTGCTTGGGGGGGCAACAGTGGGAGGGCTTCTAGTGTCCTGGCCCCACTGGTGGACCTCCTGATGGCACCTGGTATTTTTGGCCACTGCGTGACACAGAATGTTGGACTGGATGGGCCATTGGCCTGATCCAACATTGGCTTCTCTTATGTTCTTATGACTATTCCATCTGCAGGGACACTGATGCCTCTAGCATTTTATTTATTTATTTATTTATTAAAATATTTAAACTCTGCCATTCCTTATGGGTAGATGTGTTGCCACTTGTTCCATTCCTATCAATCCTCTTTTCCACTCTGTTTAGTGCAATGCAATAGCTTTGCTGGGATGTGACGTCAGGCAGCAGTTGTCAATCCACCGTTAGCCTAGCAGCCCAGATACACTGTCACAAACTGGCTCACGACAGTTATGTTTATCTACACAATTCCACCAGTTGAAGATTAGCACGTGGCAGTGGCACATCTGTTCTGGAATCCTGATATGTGTTATCAGAGCCAATGGTATTGTTGGCATGGTTGGGCAGTCGCTGAGGACCATAGTCAATTACAGCCCACTGCCCACTGGAGAATCATAGAATCATAGAGTTGGATCTCCAGGGTCATCTGGTTCAACCCCCCCTTCACCATGCAGGAAATTCACAAATACCTCCCCGGCACACCTCCAGCGACCCCTGTTCCATGCCCAGAAAATGACAAAAAATCCTCCAGGATCCCTGGCCAAACCAGCCTGGAGAAAAATTGTTTCTTGACCCCAAAATGGCCATCAGCATTTCCCTGGGAGTGTAAGAAAGGGCCACAAGAACTAAGCACTGAGGCAACCCTTCCTGCCTTCCCTCTCATGATCTGTCTTAAATTCACAGAATCGGCATTGCTCTCAGATGGCCATCTAGCCTCTTTTTTAAAACCTCCAAAGAAGGAAAGCCCACCACCTCCCGAGGAAGCCTGTTCCACTGAGGAACTGCTCTAATGGTCAGGAAGTTCTTCGTAATGTTTAGCCGAAAACTCTTCTGATTTAATTTCAACCCATTGGTTCTGGTCTGACCTTCTGGGGCAACAGAAAACAACTCCAGACCATCCTCTGTATTACAGCCCTTCATGTACTTGAAGATGGTTATCATATCACCTCTCAGTCATCTTCTCTTCAGGCTAAACATACCCAGCTCCTTCAACCTTTCCTCATAGGAATTGGTCTCCATACCCCTCACCATCTTCATTGCCCTCCTCTGGACACATTCCACCTTGTTTATATTCTTCTTAAATTGTGGTCCCCAAAACTGAACACAATACTCTAAATGAGGTCTAACCACAGAGTAAAGTGATTCCATCACTTCACATGAACTGGACACTATACTTCTGTTGATACAGTCCAAAATCGCATTTGCCTTTTTAGCTACCGCATTACACTGCTGACTCATGTTCAGTGTATGGTCTACTAAGACCCCTAGATCCATTTCACACATACTACTACCAAGACACGTCTCCCCTATCTTATAATGATGCATTTGATTTTTCCTACCTAAATGCAGAACTTTACATTTATCCCCATTGAAATTCATTTTATTTGCTTTAGCCCAGTTTTTCAGCCGGTCAAGATCATCCTGTATCCTGATTCTGTCTTCTACCGTATTTGCTACCCCTCCCAATTTAGTATCATTTGCAAATGAAAATTTAATAAACATTCCTTCTATCCCTTAATCCAAATAGTTGATAAAGATGTTGAACAACACAGGTCCCAGGACAAATGCCTGAGGCACTCCACTTGTCACTTCTCTCAAAGAGGATGAGGAACCATTAACAACTACTCTTTGGGTATGATCTGTCAATCAGTTACAGATCCACTGATACAAACCACATTTTACCAATTTGTCAATAAGAATATTATGTGGAACCTTATCAAAAGCCTTACTGAAATCAAGATAAAGAAGAAGAGATTGGATTTATACCCTGCCCTTCAGTACCCAAGAGTGTCTCAGAGCGGCTTACAAACTCCTTTCCCTTCCCCTCCCCACAACAGACACTCTGTGAGGTAGATGGGGCTGAGAGAGCTCTGACAGAAACTGCTCTTTTTCAAGGACAGCTCTTACCAGAACTACGGCTTGCCCAAGGTCATCCAGCCAGGTGCAAGTGGAGGAGTGGGGAATCAAACCCGGTTCTCCCAATGTGGAGTCTGCGTACTTAACCACTACACCAAACTGGCTCTTAGCATCCCCCTGATCCAGCAAGGTAGTAACTCTCAAAAAGAGAGATAAGGTTAGACTGGCATGACATGTTGAGAAACCCATGCTGGCTCTTAGTAATCACAGCCGTCTTTTCTAAGTGCTTAAGGACCGACTTTTTGATGATTTGTTCTAAAACTTTCCCAGGTATAGACATCAAGCTGATGGGTTGATAGTTACCCAGATCCTCCTTTTCCCCCTTCTTGAAGATGGGGACAACATTTGCCCACCTCCAGTCTTCTGGCACCTCACCTGTTCTCCAAGAATTCTCAAAAACAATGGACAGAGGAGGCCGGAGCAATCTGTTGATTTATTTAGAGAGTTATACCCCACTTTTCTCCCCAGTGGGGACTCAGAGCAGCTTACAACATCATTCTCCCCTCCTCCATTTTACCCTCATAACAACAACATCAAGAGGTAGGTTAGGCTGAGAATGTGTGACTGGCCAACGGTCACCAGCAGAGTAAAGGTAAAGGTTTCCCTTGCTCTAAAGCCAGTCGAATCTGACTCTAGGGTTGCGGTACTCATCTCCGTTTCCAAGCCGAAGAGCCAGCGCTGTCCGAAGACATTTCCGTGGTCACGTGGCCGGCATTACTAAACACCGAGGCACACGGAACGCTGTTACCTTCCCACCAAAGTGGTCCCTATTTATCTACTTGCAATTTCTTGCTTTCGAACTGCTAGGTTGGCAGGAGCTGGAACCAGAGACAGGAGCTCACGCCGTCATGTGGCACTCGGGTCCCGAACTGCCGAACTACCGACCTTCCAGCTTGCAGGTCAGCATCTTAACCACTTGAAATGTCTCTCCAACATCCTAGTCTGGCACTCTAACCCACACATCACAGTGGCTCTCCCACTGACCAACAAATGGACTGACTGGCCATTCTAGCAGTGGTAGAGTACAACTCTCTTGTGCATTGTTTGGCCTCCCCAGCACTTCTGTTCTTACTAGTGCTAGGCAGTGATAAGGATCCTAAGATCACTTTAGCCATTGCAAAATTTGTCTCAGTCCTTTTAGCCCTTGCCTCTTAAAAATAAGAAATAAGTGTCTTCTGCTGTTCAAGATTAGTGAATCAATGAGCTTCTAAGGGTATAAAGGGAAAGGAAAGGTGTTATGTATTGAGCCTGAACTGTCCTTGCAAAAGGACTGAGCTTGGGATGCATAACAATAGATGGCTAGGATCCTAGAATGGACCAGTAGGGAGACAGGGATCCTAGAGTAAACCAACTGGGAAACAAAAGAGTGTAAATAGCCTATCGTTGGGAGTGGGGTGTGTTTGGAGGAAACCAGGGGTCATTTCGTAGAAAAAGAGGTGCGGGAGCTCATTAGCATAACTTATTTGCATATGCCACACCCCCTGACATCACCGGAAGTATGTCAGAAGGTGGGAGAGCTTGTACCTGAATAAACCTTGGTCTTAAAGGTACCACTGGACTCTTTTGAATTGCTAGCTATTGGGGGGTGGGGGGAGAGAAACATGCGGATCTGCTCTCACAGAGGAGGGAGAGCTTCTACCTGAATAAGCCTTGGGCTTAAAGGTGCCATGGGACTGTTTTGGATTGCTAGCTATGAGGGGAGGAATGCACAGATCTGTGAAGAAAGAAAGAAAGAAAGAAAGAAAGAAAGAAAGAAAGAAAGAAAGAAAGAAAGAAAGAAAGAAAGAAAGAAGGAAAGAATGAACAAAGAAAAAGGGCAAAGGGATGGGAAGAGAGGGAGGCTCCCCCCCATCAAACCCCCGCCACCCACCCACCTCGATCAAGCCTCTGACACCACCCTGCACCAGCCAGGTGCTGGGAAATGTGGGGGGGGGGCTCTGTAGGCCATTCCCGGGCCGTCCGCAAAGGCAAGCAGGCCAGGAAAGGCAGGCGGGGGGAATCTGTAGGCACTCCGGAGGGGCTCTTTAGGGCACTCCGGAGTCCTTCCCTGGGCCCCGCGCAGCAGTGTGGGCCTGGAGAGGCAGCCTTGGGGGTTGGGAAGGGCTCTCCAGGGCCCCGTGCAGCTGCGCGGGCCTGGAGAGATGGCGCTGGGGGACTGGGGAGGCAGAGGGAGGGAAATACACAACTTACCTTGCTTCTTCTTTGTCCTCCCTGGCAGACTGAGGGGAGAGCTACCAGGAGCAGGGGGCATGGCTTGCTACATGTCCCCGCCCCCTGGCCTCCTCTCTGCCAGAGCGTCGCTCCGGTGAGCTCCCGCTCGAAACGAGGTCTGGGTGTAACCCTTTTCAGGCATAAATCCCTGGCTTTGGCCAGGGATTGCAGTCTTCTTTTTCTCTTGCCGAATCACTAATAAACTATGAGCTGATCACTTCTACACATCTGAACCCAGTGTATTTCAAAGGGAAAGGAAAGGGAAGGGAAGGGAAGGGAAGGGAAGGGAAGGGAAGGGAAGGGGTTAGGCAGGCACGGGGGAGAAGGAAGGGAAGGGAAGGGAAGGGAAGGTGTTAGGCAGGCAAGGAGGAAGAGTAGCAAAACCAGCAGCAATGATGGAAATTTTTGTTGTTCAGTCGCACAGTCGAGTCCGACTCTTCGCGACCCCATGGACCAGATCATGCCAGGCCCTCCTGTCTTCTGCCGTCCTCTGAAGTTTGCTCAATTTCATGTTCGTTGCATCTATGACACTGTCTAACCATCTCATCCTTTGCTGTCCCCGTCTTCTTTGACCTTCAATCTTTCCCAGCATCAGGGTCTTCTCCAGTGAGTGCTCCTTTCTCATTGGGTGGCCAATGATGGAAATGGGTGGGAGAAAAATACCCATGCTTAGGAAGAGGCTTGTGATGGTAACAGAGTCCATAGACACCCTAGTGCCAGAAGCCCCTCCCCCACTTCTGGAGCTAGCTCTGTGCTAGCCAATGGCTTGCAGACTTGAGCTCTGGGAAGATGCTGTAAAATTATAAAAATCAGCTACAATAGCTGTGCAATAGCGCACACATTCCTGGACCTAGCTTCAGATTTAAAAAACCCCAGACCTGCAGCATATAAAGCTACCTCTGCTAGTTAGTTGAACAGCGACCGACCTTTCAATTGGTATAGAACTGTATTGATCTTGAAACGTTGTTGATTATCTCGAAGAAGAAAGATTTGTACCAGCAACACAGGCAAGGGCAGACAATGGAAGAAGGAAGGAGTCAATAGGAATATACACTGCAGTACATTTGCAGGTGTCAAGAGACCAGAGTGAGAAGTTTGCACTGGTATTTCTTACATGTCGTAAAAAAAAAAACACACACCAGTGATTTTCAATAGAGTGAACCAAACCATACAGTGAAGCACAAAGCACTTCATTATTAATTGTTGTCTAATGGAAAGAATCAAAACTCTTGTGAATGCTAATTACATTGAAAAACAGAGAAAACAAACCATTAAAAATTATGAGATTTCTAGGCTATAAAGGTCAGAGACTTGTATAAACGAGTCTAAGAATTTCTGTTCAAACATCACAAACAAGTTGTCACTAATAATTTTATGGGACCCACACTCTGTTGCATGTGCTCCCTCTACTGGCTCAGTTTCAGCACTGATGCTTGATGATCTATAATTTCTAACTCTTAAAGGCTAAGTGATGTGGAATGTGCATCCTTAAGTAACTCAGTCTTTTATACAATACAGCCATCATTTATGTCTGGAATGCAGTACCGCAAAATGCAGTGATAGTAAACAAAAAATGAAGGTTTTGAAAATGGATTAGAAGCATTCATGGAGGGTATTCATGGCAACTGGCTGCTAGAGAGCCAGTTTGGTGTGGTGGTTAAGTGCGCGGACTCTAATCTGGGAGAACCGGGTTTGATTCCCCACTCCTCCACTTGCACCTGGCTGGATGACCCTGGGCAAGCCATAGTCTTGTCAGAGCTGTCCTTGAAAAAGAGACGTTTCTGTCAAGAGCTCTCTCAGCCCCACCTACCTTACAGGGTGTCTGTTGTGGGGAGGGGAAGGGAAAGGAGTTTGTAAGCCGCTCTGAGACTCCTTCGGGTAGTGAAGGGAAGGGTATAAATCCAATCTCTTCTTCTTTTACCTCACAGGGTGTCTGTTGTGGGGAGGGGAAGGGAAAGGAGTTTGTAAGCCGCTCTGAGACACCTTTGGGTAGTGAAGGGCGGGGTATAAATCCAATCTCCTCTCCTTCTTATAGGCTATACCAGCTAAATGGAACCTCCATGTTCAGTTGATCTCCAAATACCAGAGTAGTTTGCTTGTGAACTTCCAGGTTGCGTCTGGATGGCCACTGCAGGGGGGGGAAAACCCACACTGAACTGGATGAACCTTTGATCTGCTGCGAGAGCTGGACTATAAGGAAGGCCGAGTGCCGAAGAATAGATTCTTTTGAACTATGGTGCTGGAGAAGACTCTCGAGAGTCCCTTGGACTGCAAGAAGATCAAATCAGTCAATCCTAAAAGAAATCAACCCTGACTGTTCCCTGGAAGGCCAGATAATGAAACTGAAGCTCAAATACTTTGGCCACCCAATGAGAAGGGAGCACTCACTGGAGAAGACCCTGATGCTGGGAAAGATTGAAGGTCAAAGAAGACGGGGACAGCAAAGGATGAGATGGTTAGACAGTGTCATAGATGCAACGAACATGAAATTGAGCCCACTTCAGAGGATGGCAGAAGACAGGAGGGCCTGGCGGGAGCTGGTCCATGGGGTCGCGAAGAGTCAGACTCGACTGTGCGACTGAACAACAACTACAACAAGTCCAGCTCTGCTTACATTCTCATAATATAAACATGAACCCAAATAAGAAGGTGGGAAGAAAACTGGACCTTTCACAATCTTTAAGCACAATGTTTCCTATCTAGTTAATTGGACTACCTACTATCTTAAACGAAATTGTAGATAGCCTTGGAAATACCATTGGTTACGATCAGTCCAAATATTGCAAAACAGTGAGCGCAAGCTTTTGCATTCCCCAGAACTCTTCATCAAGCTGGATATGAAGTACAAAGCCCAAAAAAGATGGCTAAAGGAAGGGGAGAGAAGGGTTGAGGGTGTGGTGGAAGAAGCCAAAGTCTGAAGACTGATGAGGCTGCAGTCACACACGCTAAATAATCCATTTTTAATCCATTTTTAATGCACTTTCCAACTGGATTTTGCCAGTTCACACAGTAAAAATCCAGTTTGAAAGTGGATTGAAAGTGGATTATTTAGTGTGTGCGAAGGAGGCGTTAGGCCACACCCCCTGACAGCACAGCTTATTCGCATATTAGGCCACACCCCCATGCTGTCAGAAGTGTGGTCATCCAGCCACACCCATCTTTTGCTTCTTATTCTGTTTACCTTGTTTGTTGTCAAAACCCAGGGCTTTTTTTTTTGGAGCAGGAACTCCTTTGCATGTTAGGCCACACCCCCTAATTGTAGCCAATCCTAATGAGTTTCTGCTGTTGGGTGTGGCCTATTATGTTAATGAGGTTCCTGCTGGGTGTGGCCAATTTGGGAGCCAGCCGGAACTCCGTTCCTGTGCGTTCCTGCCCAAAAATAGCCCTGGATCGGAGGGACCTCAGTGGGGTACAATGGCGTAGAGTCCATCCTCCAAAGCAGCCATTTTCTCCGAGGGATCTGGTCTGTATGGTCTGGAGGTCAGTTATAATGGTGGAAGATCTCCAGGCCCAACCTGGAGGGAGGCAACCCTACTTTCCTCACGACAATAATGAAAGCAAAGTTGAATGATGTTTCCATCATTTCATTTCAGAATCAGCACCAAACTGTGTTCCGATGAAGCCATCTGTGCTAACGTTTAATACCGTTAACATTCTCTGAGTACATTCCTGTAAGAATTGATGTAAGATGTTCGGAGCGACTTTGAAACTCTACAGAACCGAAGCAGGGGCAGATTGGTCATTAAAAGGCTGAGGAGCCTTGCACTTGCTGCATGAGCCAGCACCTGCTGAGTCAGACACGTGTGGACTGGCGGCCCTCAGCCTGCACGGGGTGGGCAGTGGTACTTCCTCCTTGCCCGGTCTGTCAGGGGTAGGGTGGGGTCCGGCCCTTTTCCAGAGCCATTTTTGCCTCTCAATCCACTCCTGAGCAGATCAATATTGGGTTGAATCCAAACACTTTGTTCCATTGGTGCCTGCACTTTCCTTCTGCATCGATGGGAAAAAAAATGTAGGATCCTGCCGACTGTGTTGGCCTGCCATAAAATCGACTATTTAATGTCTTAAGATCATAGTTTTTCTAATGCCACAAAACCCCTTTCTTTCTTTTCTGAAATGGGAACTTCAGTCTGTTTCACACATGGCTTCTGTGTGCTTATGGTTTGCATTCAGGACCAGGGCTATTTTGGGGCAGGAACGTACAGGAAAGGAGTTCTGGCTGGCTTCAGAGTTGGCCACGCCGACTACAGCCAAAACCTCTGCATGCGTGGCTACAGAGGGAAGGCCTGGAGACCGACCCCCACCCAGCGACTCTGAGGCGGGTGGGCCAGGGGGCCCCCTGGAAGGATCGGGGAGGCATTTAGATACCTCACCGTGCCGTCCCTGGTCTGTCCAAGGGCCAGCTTGCCCGGGCTCCCCGCAGCCGGGGGTGCCTAGGCAAGCCAAGGAAAGGCATGGGGTGTGGCCTAATATGCTGATGACTGGTGCTCTTGGGGTGTATATGCTAATGAGTTTCTGCTGTTGGGTGTGGCCTATTATGCTACAAAAAAAGCCCTGTATCAGGACTATGCATTCAGAACTATGTGCAGGCATGTAGCTACAGTGGGGCATTTTGGGGCCTGGCTCCACCGATGTCCTGCCAAGGCCCCACAACTTACCCACCTGCCAGTAGCCCTGGCAGACTGTGGGTCCCAGTGGCGTGGGGCGGCCGCAGGAAAAAGCAACACGAGGCAGCCAGGTGGGCAGGATCTAAACAAAAACATTACACAATCCTTCAAATTGCCATATTTGTCTTCTTGGCGCAGGCTTGTTTTTGTTGATTTTGTGTTTAGAGCGATCCAGGTTGACTGGACAGCCCTGGTGGAGGCAGGAGGGAGGGGCACTTCCTGCCACCCTCCCTCCTTTCTTATTAGCTCATTTCCATCTTTGCGCCTCCCGCGGCTGTGAGGGGGGGGATCTTCGCAGGGACTTTGCAGCGTCCGGATACGTCCTTGCGCTTCCCTCTGTCTCCAGCTCCAGGGAGAAGTAAGCGATCCATTGATTGCTCCGCTGCCAGCCCTCAAAAGGGCGGATGGGGGAAGAGATATCTGTCGATCTTGGCATCTTCTGAGCTGCCGGGGATTGGGAGGAGGAGAAACCAAAGCTAGACTGACACGAGGAAAATCTGCTTCCTCTGCCTGGCAGGATTTCCTGGTGCTCTCTTTTTGCCTGTTTTTTTTTTTGCCTCGCGGCCCCACCCCCAATTTTGTCTTCCCAAAGTGC